>NW_026095894.1:0-10178 GCF_023614345.1 Adelges cooleyi
GGTCGGATAGAAGAATTGCAACTAGCCCGAACGAGTAAGTACTATAATTTCCAAAATTTGTCTAATACAACACACACCATTAATTTTGTAGCTTATTATAAAATTGTCGTTATAATAAAAGTGTTTAATATATTAAAATGCTAAATAAATAGAAATTCGCACAACAACATTGGAGGTTTTCGTCGAATAGTAGATAGGTATGTTTAAGCTACAGTTTTTATGCCAAGTTTCTTATATAATATTTAAAACAAAATTATTATAATATTAATTATTTTTAATGTAATAGCGAGCGGTTGTTTATAAGAGTTTGAGAAAGGTAAACAAAAGAGTTGTTTTAATACATTATGTTTATGTCAGTTTAAAAGTCTTTGGAAAGATTTGGATAATAAACCGTATTTCATTATCAGTATTTTTTTTTTTTTGTATTAGATATGGCCAAAGAAGAGGAGATGGCCGAGCTTAAAGCCAACTTGAGAGCCAAGTCTCACGTGGTCAGAGCCGTTCAGGCTATATCCGAACACCACTTAGCCAAAGCAGCCGATCGGATAGAAGAATTGGAAGCTAAACTAGCCATCGTAGAGCGAGTAAGTACAATATTTTCCAAAATTTGTCTAATAACACACACCATCAATTTTGTAGCTTAATATTTTTGCTAATCAAGTTGGGGTATTATATACCTAAGATTTTATAATAATTACTATTTGTGGCCAATTTGTAACCCAATTAAATTAATTTTAAACTTCTGAAACAGGCGATGGAATTAGTTTTTCCAAGCCGTCAGTGAAAGAACGCCCAGAAGCATTGCCGTTTGCCAAATTTCATCATCTAAGGCTCCGGTGTCTCCACGTCTAGTTTCATGATGCACGAGTGGTGTTTGCTCAATTCTTTTTTTGGTTTTCTCTTTATTTTGGTTTGCTCTCTTCGGATGATGTTGTTGAAGTATTTTGTAGAGTTTCAAACTCTCCATTTGGTTCTCAAGTTTTGAGGAATGTGTCTATTTTTCTGTGCCTTCAGGTCTTGGATTGCTCCAGGAGCGTTTTCTATGTTTTTGTTGTGCTGCACTGTGCTATATATTGAAATTTCTTAGCAACTCAATCAAACAAGTAAGTAAAAATCATAATTGT
Source organism: Adelges cooleyi (assembly GCF_023614345.1). NCBI lineage: Eukaryota > Metazoa > Arthropoda > Insecta > Hemiptera > Adelgidae > Adelges > Adelges cooleyi. The sequence continues at coordinate 1,125 of NW_026095894.1, forward strand.
AATTAAAAAACGTCTTGTTGACTTTCTTTTTTCTTTTTTTGTACAATAGAAACTTAAATTTTTGGGAAAAAGTTTTGAAAATTTACTACAAGGTTACTACACAAATACAGTTCTGTAAGTAATTAAAAAAAAAAAAAACAAAAATCATAATATCTTTATGTTTTGTTCTGATTAACAGGTGAAACTGGAAAGCATAAATGGAACAACTTGCGTGATTCCTAAACGGATCTGCTAAAAAATACCAAAATTGACCTCAAACGTTTCAAAAACCCGTATCTGACGATACCATTGTTGATCCTTTGCAGCCACTCAACTAGTCTAATCTACAAGCAAGCACCAACCCAACAAATCCAGTGAAACTCTTACCATATCTGGGATATCAGTCGACCATGGATTCGTATGAAAACGCAGCATTGTACATTACACAGCCAAACAACTTGCAGTAAAAAAATTAGGTTTAATATTATAATTAATTCTTATAAACAATGTTACTTAATTGTGTTCAAACATCATTATTGCATTACTTACTTAAATTACAAAAATATATTATGTTCTTATTGTTTCTATTTATACATATTGTTTTATATTGTAAATAAAAATGGTTTATAGAAAGTTTATTGAGCTTATAATTATTTTTTCTTATTAATGCATGATATTAAATCTATCTATTAGTATCTATTATTATTATACATATAACACATGCAACAAACACAAACACACATTTTCTAGACATAAATAATAATAATAAAAAAATAAACACAAATAGGAATTGTCATCAATGGGTGACTGCTTTCGTCAAGCTGTTCTTTTTCATATTTCTCTTAGCTTATACTCGTATTGCGTCTAGAGGTAGGTACAGATTGTCTATATAAAAATGGGAGGGAAAAACATATAATTTATAACTACCTACATACCGACCTAACATTTTTATAGGTATTTTCATTTAAAATGTCTTCTTGAAGTCGTTTTTTTTTAACAATTTATCATAAGCCCTATTTAATATGTTTGCACAGTAAATTACTAAAATATGTAAATAACCCTATAGACCTTAATACTAGGGAATCAATAGAAATGTTGAAAAATAGAAACAACTTGTTAAACTGGGACTTAAATCCATTACAAAACATTTTATTAAAATTTAGAAAACGTGTTGACGATGAGTCAAAATCAGTTAAGACCCTCACAGAGGGTTTTGCATGACATGAGAACTATAAATGACAACGATTAAGATGAATTGCGATTTATATCTATGGAAGAAGAAGAATTCGAAGAAAAACCGTCACTCTTTCACTGTGACATACCCTTTTAAGAGTTTTTAAATGGCCTAAATTTCCTCAGACTGTAACTCTGATATGTGCGATAAATAAAAATATATTTAAAGAAAAACGATTTTCTATTATATAAGGTGTAGTATAATGTTTTACTACACTAAAAAAAAGCCGAACAATCGGTTTTTTTTTTATTAAAATACCGTAATACATTATATTCAACAGATAAAAGTGTTTTTTTATTATTATTGCTCGTGTTTGTGCAGTAAAATGTAACGTGTCTTTCTTTGACAAAACTAAGTAAATATTATTTTGGCAACAACTTTTACAAAGCTGACTGTTCTTGAGAGCGTATGAAACATTCGTGTAGTAGATTTGATAGAGTTAAGTGTCATATGAGAATTAGTTATATTAGAATTATATTTAAAATTAGGTGATTAGGTTGTTAACTTAAATTATTAATAGACTATTGCATGGGGTTCGGGTACTGGTTGTAAGCATAAGTTACTTTAAAGGCAGTTACAAGGGATATTCTATACTTTGACGACTTTTAATGGTACGCACAAATGTTTTAAAAATTAAACCATCTTATTATACAAAAATTATTATTTATTTAATAATAATATATATTCATATTATTAAATAGAACTATAAAGGCTAATTTTGTTTAATTTATAATATATATATATATATATATATATGTATTTTTTTATATACGAGAATACACTCAAATTTTATAAATAAACTTTTTCCAGTTCTATCTAATTTGTCTAATTTTTGGAAATTTAAAAATAATTGCTTAATTCGATAATTATTCATCATCATTGTATAAGGATCTTTATTTTTATATTCTATAAATTTCTTTTTTTTATCATCAAACAAACTAATAATTTCAAAATATGTATGATTAGAGTACAATTACAAGCTTGCCTAATTGTACCAGTAGTGTTGACACAATTTAGAAATTTGAGCTACATTTCATAATTATTTACCCTCCTTTCACATCCCAATAATACAAACCACTCTAGAAACATAGCAAGTCACCTCTTAATAACTTGTAGGTAGAATGGTAGTTCTACTTACAACGATTTCAAGTATATTACATTTGTAATATGTTTCTTGTCGCTGTGTCACGTTAAATTGTCTATAATAAAATAAAATTTACATACATGCATGTTCTTCACTCTTATTATTTTATTTTGTAGCTATTATCAATGCTAATTTATTTATAGTTTTCGATGGGATCAATATTTAATTTTACGATTCTGTAGTACTTTCCTACTTCTTCGATTTCCTCTAAGTAATTATTTTTTTCTTAAAAAAAATCAATGAGAGTATCTCTACTGCTAGTATGCTATATTTTTTTATGTACAATATTAACACATTCAAACATTATATATTCTTTTAATTCATTTAACTTGTAGACTCATTTTAAATCCAATAGTTAGTGCATTATAAACAAGTTAAACAAGTATGTTATACAAACGCACGCGACGACAAAAACCGTTCTACATCCGAAAAAACCAAAAAAAAACCAAGAAAAAATCCCGGAGAGGCACAGAGTATGCAACATGGTATGTATAAAAATGTACAACAACATTGACATTGGTTAGGAGGGCAGGAGGGAACCTTCTACCTCAAAGCTTTGCATCAATTCTAGAGAAAGCTTTTATTACATGATGATAAATGTAGTAAATCAAAAGGTTACCTAAGTGGTCATCTGGCACATGATTAAATCCTATGTAATAACCCACATAATTTTTATATTTGTCGCCCAGAAGATGCAATAATTGAGTCGTAGTAAGTTCAATGTCCTGTCTAGTATTTCGGTTACTACGTGTAACAAAATTCTGTATAGCAATATTGTCTCTAACCTGAAAAGCATTGAAACGCATCATTAAAAATTATAGCTGGATTTAACACATAGTCTTTAAAGATAAGTAAATTTATGCGCAGTAAATATTGTAAATATAATATAAACTTTTTGAATAACTTTTAATATGTTTTTTATTTATTTGTTATCTAGATGATTATTTAGATAACATATTATTTGAATGATTGCAATAACAAAACTTGCTACCAAATTCTAGGTAAAATTGAAAAAATGTACATACAAGGGGAACTAAATAAAAAATGTATTAGAAAATGTATTAGACATAATTTTAATTAAAAAAAAAATAAAATAAAATTTACAAGATGATAACCGTTTGTATGATTCTTATCTCATCGACTGCAGTAATTCTGAACGCAACAGTTTGAACCAAGAAATTTATAGTAAAACACAAAACCAAAATGTATTTTATATTCATATTCTGTTTTTTTGTAATTTTTAATACTTTAAAATAGGTGTTTAAATTTCAGTTAAAAAGTATAAAAGTGATTTTCTTATCGATTTGTAAGTTGTATTTATAGTGCATTCTTGAAGAATAATAAGCTAATAATGTAAATAATATTTTATCATACAACAGTATGTTTTTAAGAATTTTAGTTTGCTGTAGAACGCTTTTGCTATTTTGTAAACAACACTTTGGCGTAAAGTAAAGTAAAACATATTTTGATAAAAAACAAGTTTTACCATAATAACATATATTTTATTGGGTGTAAATAGTAGAACATTTTTTATAGGATAGAACAATCATCAAAATAATAATTTCAAAATACATTGTTATGTCATACATTGTTTATCTAGATATTAATTTAAAAATTAAAAGAATTTTGATTTATATATTATGCCTTTTGGCAATCCATTGCATTCCAATTAAAAATGTCTCTTATATAAACGAATTTTCTATGCTCATAAATTTCTGCTCAATCCAACCATTGTCGAATTTTTTGGGGTTTTCCGAAGGGTAAAAAATGTTTATACCATAAGAACAAATCATTTAGCAAGTATACATTTCAATAGTAATATAATATAGATATTATCTACAAAATCATGCTTTACTTGTAACGCTGTTGTGGTTTATAATAATATAAAAGTTAACAATATTTACAATAACCTACGTACTGTACATTACAACCTTTGGTGTTTTTGTACCTACACGAGCTATGCATGTAAGCTACGAAAAAAATATGTTTTGAAAATTCGTATTAAAATTGTATTTATTTTTAAAAAATACCATATCGTGTTAAAATACATAAAACGGAATTTCGCAGCCAAATCCGGCTGCGAAATTCCTTTTTATGTATTTTATCTTAATTTATTTTTGTTTTCAAGCTTTTGAAACTTAAATGGTAACCCATACATTTCATTAACCTTTTGAGGATAGTGTACTAAAAATGTTGAGTGGTTGATAACCAGTTTTGAACTACTATTTTTAATGTTATAAGAGTTCAAACAGTAGGTTGGAAAAAAACACCACGACGTCGCAAAGTGTTTTCAATTGCTATTTTAGCTGGTCAAAATTCGTTATATAATGTTTATAATATATTCTTTTTCTAATATTCATAATATTTCCTTTTTTAAAGTTAAATTCTAGTTCCAACCACTCTTATTATTTAAAAAAGTTTTTAAGGTACGATTAGATGCATTCCATTTTGATTTTACCGTGCTACAAAATCCTAAGAGCTTTTGCTCAAGATATCTTTCAAAATTATCTGCTGTCTGGTCCCATTGCAGTTTTATATTGTTACAATCGTACAGATTATTTTTTATGTATTGACAGAGAATATTTTGTAATTCGTTAACTAATGTTAAGGTACCTCGAACCCGCAAAACATCAAACAAATCTACATTTTTTATAAAGGACTTCTTTTGATTACATTCATCTAATATTACAGAAAAAATTTAAAATTACTATCACATTTCATTTATTTATGTCATTATTTTCCAAAAGCGGCGAGATACGACATTTCTAATTTACAAGGGGAGGTCACAGTGATGGCGAGACGGATTTTCTTCAAATTGCGAATAAATGTTATTTATGAGAAATAAAAAGACCCTTATTCGAGCGTTTGTACCAATGCGTCCTAATTCCAGAGATAATCAACTTTGAAATTAACATATTTTTTTGGTTAATCTTAAATAGACCTATTTTACGGTGCTCGGGAGTGCGCGGTACCGGGTTCAACCCTGGCTACCGCCGCTGCACTTTTTGCATTTTTTTACAACTTTTTTTAAACTTTTATGGTAATTTCTATTGCAAGAAGTCTAAAAACTTATAAAATATTTATATTTTATTACTACTGAATACATTTTTACCCTTAAAAGTACTTGATAACATATATTCCATTCGGTTTTTCGTCATTTATTATACTTCTCGTACTGATAATTGAATAACAATTTTTAGCTTCGATGCAAAGCGAGAAGGTATTGGTTTTACTCTGATGTATGTTTTTTTTTTATCTGTATACACTGTAACTTCTTTAATACTGGACCAATTCCTTCGAATAGCAACTCTATAAATCGCAATTTTCATCTAGTTGGTACTTTGGGGGGGTAAAAGTTGAAAAAGTTTAACTCTTCACAGGCGTAAGTTGAAAAAACAAAAAAAAAACCGTACGAGTTTTTAAGTTAGAACTTTTACTGGCTATAGCTTCGAGAAAAACAGTCGGATCGAGTTGAAATTTATAAGAAATATTTATTTAGTATGCCCGCGCACGTCAGTTATATCAAATTTGAATTTAACCCAATGCCCACCCCCCTAGGGGGGGTACAGGTTTTTTTGTTTTTCGGGGTTTTTAGCCGTAATTTTAAGACCTTTGGGTTGAAAATTTGCCAGTAGTTGGAACTCATATGTATCCATAACATATTAAACGGAAAAATAATTCGGCACTACAGTTTTTTTTTAATAGCCGGAAAACTGTGTTTTCGCAGATTGCGTATATTTTAACAAAAAACACTTAAAATCTTAAAAAAATTGTTATCAAATCATTAAAACAATTTTATGTAGATCTATGCAGAATGATACTATTGAGTTTTGTGCTCAAGTAACACTTTTGACTTTAAGTTGACACAAAGTTCAATTTTTTTTTTTTTTTACTTAAGTTCTTTCTGGCTGATTAAAATTGAGAACTGATAACAAATTCGTAATCACCGACCCCAAAAACATATAATAAACGCATATAAAGGCATATAAATAAACGCAAAATATAAGTACAAACGCACTCTACCAGATGTGAGAAACGAAAAAAAAAAGTATAATTTTTTGTTCTATTGGCATCATCGTGTGTACGAACGGCATATTGATGCGCGCTCTTATCTGCTCCGTAATGAATTATGAAATCAGTTATGATAGAAAATATTGTATGTCGTTTCAAATAGTATTTTTAAATCTCTACAAAAACGCTAGTTTTTATTCTGGTTGTAACTTGTATTGCGCTGTATAAAACTTTTATGACGTAGTTGATGTTTATTTTATCAATTTTCATTATTTAATAAAAAACAATTTGTCAACAGATTATAACTAACTGGGTGTGGATTTTATTAAGTCACAGTTGATATAAAATCGATTTGGACTTGAACTTTTTGCGGAATGACTGAATTTAATTTAAGAAACTAATTTAATTTTAATTGGCAGCCATTACGTGAGAAATGATAACATGAGTTGTTTATACTATAATGTATAGTTGTTGTAATTATCAATTTTCGAGACAAAATAATATTTGATCGTGACCATATAAACGCCCGATCGCGTTATCAACTGTCCACCGTCTTATGTACACGGTACAGGTGGGAACGAAAAACCCCTTATCGGCCCGAGCCGGTCATGGAGTGTGAGAGAGAGGTCGGGGGGTGATGACATTTGTAGGTAGTTGCCAGTCTAGTAGTTGTCAGTTTAGTAATATTTAACTAATAAGTAATAAATGTAGGTAAAATTTATTGTTTTCTCCATCACAGTAGCAGTATACGATTTATTTTAATTTAAATGTAAGAAAATCGATTTTTCTTTAGAAAATAACAAGAAATTATTATACAGGATGAGGCAGTAAAACGGCGATTTTCTAATGTATTTAAATGGTAAAATCCGTTTCACTATCCCACCCTTTACATTTTAAGGATCTATGAAAAGGTTTTTTTAGTTGCATTTTATTTTGTACATTGTCAATCTAGTAAAATAGAAGTATAATATAGCTTTGAAATAATATAATCTGTGAAGTATAAATAGTTTGTGTGTGATTGCTTTAATGGAAGTATATAATACATAAATATTAATTTTATTGAGAATAAGCGATTATAATTTAAACTATGGAGTACAAACGATTGAAACATGAATCGTCGACCATTCCAACAAAATATAACAAGACATTGTATATGTGTTATTTGGTCCACTAAGTTTTTGCAAAAAAAAAAAAAAACAGTACAGTGGGGTCGGGGCATAGTGGGGACGGAGCATAGTTGGGTCGGGGCATATTGGGGACGGGGAGGTCACAGGTTTACAGGAATTTTTAAATCTGAAAGTGATAAAATCACTTTCGAAAAAACGCTTCGATGCAAATCGGTAGTTAGTATTTTCAAGCCAGTACAGTCCAAACCAAGCACAGTATAAACCAGCAAAGTTAGAAAGTTTTAAATGAAGGTTCTGTATTTACAAATGAGCATCAAAGCGTTTATTTGAAAGCGATTTTATTCAATTTTATCACTTTTATTTATAATAATTCTTGTAGACCTGTGACCTCTCCGTTTCCTCATTGCTTTGATTACATTATGCCAATACTCTACTGTACTAGTCCTCTCGGATAAAATCACTTTCAAATTAACGCTTTGATGCTCATTTGTAAATACAGAACCTTCATTTAAAACTTTCTAACTTTGCTGGTTTATACTGTGCTTGGTTTGGACTGTACTGGCTTGAAAATACTAACTACCGATTTGCATCGAAGCGTTTTTTCGAAAGTGATTTTATCACTTTCAGATTTAAAAATTCCTGTAAACCTGTGACCTCCCCGTCCCCAATATGCCCCGACCCAACTATGCTCCGTCCCCACTATGCCCCGACCCCACTGTACTGTTTTTTTTTTTGTTTACTGCACTATTGTATAGTGCAATTTAACCTGTAAAGTTGTACGACTAAAAAAATAATTTTTTTCCATTTTTCTATAATAGTTATTGGTTATTAATTAATAATTTTTTTACAACTAAAAAATATACATTTATACTCTGTTAAGCAATGTAGTGTATTAATGTTGATGGTGATATTATAATTTATCTTCATTGGGAAAATTACGACCCGGGTGGGATGTATGGAGTTAAGATACGTCATATGTGTTATGATTATGATTACCAATCTGTAATTTATGTAATGACATATTTATTGTCCTTAACCAAGTTCTCCCACAATGATACAATTAAAAAATAACAATATACGCTATCTGAACAATATTAAAGTCAGGTAACTTTTGTATAATCTAAAAAGTGTACAATATGTACCTTGGGCTTTTATAGGTTATCAAGTACTTTTAAGGGTAAAAATGTATTCAGTAGTAATAAAATATAAATATTTTATAAGTTTTTAGACTTCTTGCAATATAAATTACCATAAAAGTTAAAAAAAAGTTGTAAAAAAATGCAAAAGTGCAGCGGCGGTAGCCAGGGTTGACCCGGCACCGCGCACTCCCGAGCACCGATCACGCTCGACCGCACCACATTTAGTTTTATCAAACACGTGTAAAATAGGTCTATTTAAGATTAACTAAAAAAATATGTAAATTTCAAAGTTGATTATCTCTGGAATTAGGACGCATTGGCACAAACGCTCGAATATAGGTCTTTTTATTTCTCATAAATAACATTTATTCGCAATTTGAAGAAAATCCGTCACGCCATCACTGTGACCTCCCCTTGTTA
>NW_026095895.1:0-14101 GCF_023614345.1 Adelges cooleyi
GCACGATTGTTTGCTGCTTATGCATTAGAACTGAGATTGTACTAAGACTTAGAGGCCTCTGTCCCACGGAATTTTTAATCTCAAATATATTTAGATGTATTTATAAAGTTTCACCATATCCCATTTCATATATATTTGTAATACTTTAAATTATTTCTCAATATAAAATTTTACCGGCACAAAAACTGTATACATTTTTAGCTTCTATGCGGAGCAGCGACGCTATTGGTTTTACTATGATGTGGGTTTTATCTGATTGACTACTCTGGGGGGGGGAGAGGTAAAAGTTGAAAAAGTTTACTTCTTCACAGTTAAAATTTGAAAAAAAACCATTAGAATTATAATGTTTGGACTTTTACAAGCTATAATTTCGAGAAAAAGAGTCGGATCCAGTTCAAATTACAGAGAATATTTATTTGGTATGCCCCCCCTCCCACGCCAATAGTCTCAAATTTAAATTATACCAAATTGCCATCCCCCTGAGGGCGAGGGATGCCAGTTTTTTTTTTTTTTAGAGAGGAGGGGGGTTAGACGTAATTTTAAGACATTTAAGTTGAAAATTTGTCACGAGTTAAAAATCATTGGTAGGCATAACATATTAAACGAAGAAAAAATTCGGTGCTAGAGTCCTACTTATCTCTCTTTTTTTTTTAATTTGATGCGCGATCCGCTAAACGGGTCCCCGTCTTGATGGTTTATTTCACATATTATTTTATATCGTCTTGAAAAATGCTTCTTTTTATTCTGGTTGTAACTTGTGAAAATATTACACTTATTAATAAGAATTATTAAGTGTAATATTAATTTTATTGTGCGCATTTTAGATTTCAGATTTTTTTTTTTTTAGCTTATGACATCTTGACCGGGAGTAGGCCCTATTGGAGCCTTGTACAGTCGCCGAAGGTTAGGTTTTTTTTATTGTCTAAGGGCTTCGCCTTGTCGCTTCAACCAATCTTCTCTGTTATCTGCTAGGCTTTACAAATAACTCAATATTGATTTTATTAAGTCACAGTTGATAGAATGTCGATTTGACCAGAAACTTTTTTTTGCAAAAAAAACTAAAATAATTTTGTTTTTTTTAAAAGTGTTATTATTTAATAAGGGTATGAGTGCTAGCCGAGGTTTTGTTCAGCTTGGAAAGTGACTTGCTATTTAGTATTTACTAGCTTCAGTATTGCTGATTCAATTAAATTTATATATACTTATATTTTATTTATTTATTTATTTTTATTTATCCCTAATGCATCTTATGACAGAACAAAGTGGATGTTGGAGTCATCTGTCATGTTTTTTTGATTTGTAAGCAAGTTACATGTGTGGATTAGGGAAGTAACTCAAAACTGTATGTCTAAACGTACACAGTACAGGTAAAACATATGATAATATTGGTGATGCATTTTAATATCATGGAAATAAAAGCAAACAAAGTTTATTATTATTATGCATGACATTACAGTTGCCTATTGTTTATTGTTGAATGTAAAATTGAATTCACCATGTATTAATTTTAAAATTTCAAAAAAATATGTGTACTCTGATATTTTCAATAAAATAATAAATTAAGTAAAAATATAATTATATAGCATAACCTATATCAAAACTGTAACAACGAAAATAATCATTTTTTTTTTCAGGAATGTCGAAAAACGTATTGTTGTATTATCATGTTATGTGATAGAAACAAAACGTGTCAGCAGCGCCATCGTTTGGAGAGTACACAGGATGTATAGTAGTAATAAAACTATAGACAGGTATTTAAGTTGATTTTTAAAATAGATTAAGCTTTCAACCATAATGGTGATTACTAAACATTATATCACCTATTTAGTTAAGGGCGGAAACCGCAGTTTTTCAGAATTTTTTTGAAGAAATTGTAAGCTATATTAAAATTAAATAAATTACATAGTAAAATTGTCGATTTAGAGCGTTTAATAAAAACTGTGCTGCTTTTATTATTTTTTAATTGGAGCTATGCGATCTGTATCGACTATAATGTCGTCAGTTCCGAAACAACAAACTGATTGTGTTAATATTTCCTAAACATCATAAGGCGGTTTTTAATTTTTAATTTGCATATTTATATTGATTTCAAAATAAACACATAATTATTATGGTATTACACTACTTATTTAATCGTTTTATGAAATGACAAAAAAAAAAACATTTAGTTATCGTATGTTATATTATTTATTATTACGGCTTAATACCGTTGTACATCTGATAGCATTAAATTCAAATATATGTGTAAAATTATACAACTATGTAAACAATTATTAAACATAAAATATAAAACCGATTACCCGTAATTATAGCACTCCCGAAAAATATTCTTATGTAAATATAATATAGTAATAATTCAGCAAAAACCCTTAATCTTAGAATTTACATAATATCAATACAAACCACTATCAAAATTATTTTAAAAATTATTCCTCATATAATGATTGTTAAACTTTTCATCGTAATCATTCAACTTCACTTTCTCTTTAAACAGCGCCATGATGAACTCCAATATGTCCATGTGTTCGTCTTCTAAAAATTACAAGATTTTTAATTAAGAATTTTATTTAATTATGTCTATAGATCTACTTCGATATATTAACCACTATAATATCAAATTTATTATGGAAACTATTCCGACAATACTCAGATGATAATGGCGGTTTCTCGAGATTTATTTTGTTAATTCTAACTGTAAAAAAATCTACTCAAGGAAAACAGCATTGATCCTACTCTTTTCTCGTCCTCACTATGTAAGATATTTAAAATAATTTAACTATTTTTGGTAATACAATAGTTTGCTATTTACCATTGGTATCGTATTTCTTCATGAAAGAGTCAATGTTCTCTTTTTTGTTCGGGGTAAACACGTCGGTCATTTTTTTAACTTCTCCCTTAGTGAGTAGACCATCTTTGTCGTCATCCAGCTTAGTGAAATCCGATAAGACATATTTAACCGAAGAGGTAGAATATACGGTTCCAACCTAAAGAATCAACAAAAGAATTCATATAGTACCTCTCGAGGTTATGTAGTCCGCAGGAGAACGCTCCCACTAGTTATTTGCAGTGTGATAATATGGGTTGCGCGAATAGAATATACTCTAAGGGCTGTAATAGAATTGAGTAAACCGAATTTCCATAGAAAAATTGAAGATCAATTTCTTAACCTACGCTCCTTTAATAAATGGGTGGGGGCGTCCTTATATACCTAAGCATAAACAACGCAATCCTAATACAATTATTAATATTACTTTTTCCTCGAGGCTGTATTCTGCTGTAACAACCAACAGCTCTTGCATCTCCAAATGCGGATTTCCTACAATCAAAATATTGAATAAATTGTTTGTTGTATACAAAAATATATTCATAGAATTATAGTTGAGACACAGTTTTAAGTAAACAATATAAAAATGAAATACATCTCAATTGAGTTACAATTATTTCATATATAATAAATAAATGATTACGAATGAAAACATCATTTAAAACTGTATAAAAAAAGACATAATTTGTTTATCTATTATTTTTACATATTATTAATTCATACTATCTCAATTAATTTAAAAAATCGCATTTTACGAATAATGTTGATAACAAGTAGTCTAACAACTAGTGTTGATTAATTGTATTATAAAAATTCAAATAACAAAAATATACTGAAATAAAAGATAATTTTTTACTTATGCTTCATATAGAAAAACTTATTTTGCCAACACTGTACAGAATGATAATAATAAAAAACGAAATAATATCAAAAATGTATTCTTACTCTTGGAACCAAAAGCTAATTGGCCTTCGTAGTCTTTTTTAACTATAGATATCTTTTTGAAAAGTTCCATTATTCCGACAGGGTTAATGTGACCATCAATTGTCTTATCATTATGTAACGTCATCAGGTCCTCAACCTGCTTCCGGTTTACACCTGTGCCCTAAGTGCAAGTATACAAATCATATAAATATTAAATATAGTAATGGTATTTGACTTTTTTTTTAAAGCAAAAATGCGCTAAAATGTACAATTTTACTTTGACATGTTTAATATAATGTAAATTATGAATATTAAAATAATGTGTTTTTTATCAAGCCTTTAACGACACCATAAATCCTTACTCGGTTCGGTTTTACTGCCCATATGCGGTCTAAGAACTCCAATGCGTTAATTTGTTCAGCTTAAAAATAAAATAAAATTATCAACTCTGGCAACATAATAAATCGCATAATGAACTCAATACTTTTTTCTTTCAATACAATTAGTATGCATTGTTCAGCTGGACGATAACTGATACTATTATTCCATACGGCTAGATCTAAAGCGACAATGACTTTTTTCACATCATCGAGGTCAAGTAGACCTTTGCGATCACCCTTTAGGTCGTATTCTCTGAATATACCCACGTGAAGTCTTACTTCGAAGGACGACATACTTATTTTCTATGTAAACGACGTGTATAGAAATAAGAAAATCAGATTAGTTTGAAAATTTTCTACGTTTTTTTCGCGTTATTACCTTAATGTTGTCAGTGTTTTTATCGTTGTTGGCAAGATATACCACAAGATCTTGTAATTTTCGGGCGTTAGATTCACCTATAATTAAAATTTAAAAAATTATAAACAATTTCCAATAAACCTAGCTAAGACGAGTGAGTTAAGTGGAAAATTTGTTAAATACTGAAAAACAGAAAAATATTTTTTACAGACAATTTTTTTTTAAGTAACTTTTGATTAATAACATGTTTAATAAAATATACTTCATCACCTTCTTTGTAGTCAAAATCTGACATATTAGCTATGCCAAAACTTTCTCCAATCTCTTCGATATCATCCTTGGAAATGTTGTGCATACCGTTATTGTATTTATTGTATAAATCACCTATCTCTGTGAGCTGATCCCCGTTGAGTCCAATGCTCTATGAAATATCACAAGTACAAATATAATAATTCATACAACTAACTATCGACATTTTTTTAATGCGGTTTTACCTGTGTCACGGTCACGTAGTACAACGCGCAAAGAATAACCGCATTTTTAAAATGCATAATATTTTTTTTTTCAAATACTTTATTGAACCAGTGGTAAGTTTTCGATACTAAAGTCGGATGAACAGTAAAATTCGATTCGCCTCAAGAAGTCTACATTAAGGTACGTTTGACAAAAACAACAGTATAGAAATGAAAAAACCAGTACAGTGGGGTCGGGGCATAGTGGTGACGGAGCATAGTGGGGACGGGGAGGTCACAGGTTTACAGGAATTTTTAAATCTGAAAGTGATAAAATCACTTTCGAAAGAACGCTTCGATGCAAATCGGTAGTTAGTATTTTCAAGGCAGTACAATCCAAACCAAGCACAGTGTAAGCTAGCAAAGTTAGAAAGTATTAAATTGAATCGGCCATTTCAAAAACGATTTACGTCACCGATTTTTCAAAACTGTCTTTTTATCAAATGTAATAATTATATACTTAGTTACGTATTCTGTGTGAAAACTCAATTTGTCAGACTCATATTTAATACAAATGTTGAGTACAAGAAATTTGAATCACTGCAAAATATATTTATGAAGTTTCTTGTGGCTAGTGTAATATTTCAAATTTGTGACTTGTGTCGTTTTTGAAACGACCGATAAAATTACAAAATAGAAGCATCAAAGCGTTTATTTGAAAGTGATTTTATCCAAGAGGCCTAGTACAGTAGAATCTATATTCTAATATATTTTCCATTATGCCTATGCATAATGGAATCAAAGCAACGAGGCGACGGAGTGGTCACAGGTCTACAGAAATTATTACAAATAAAAGTGATAAAATGAAATAAAATCACTTTCAAATAAACGCTTTGATGCTTCTATTTTGTAATTTTATCGGTCATTTCAAAAACGACACAAGTCACAAATTTGAAATATTACACTAGCCACAAGAAACTTCATAAATATATTTTGCAGTGATTCAAATTTCTTGTACTGGCTATAGGCCAGTAAAAGTTCTAACTTAAAAACTCGTACGGTTTTTTTTTTGTTTTTTCAACTTTCGTCTGTGAAGAATTAAACTTTTCAACTTCAAAATATTGGTAGATAGTTGTTCGTTTTATTTTATTTTTCACATTATATACTTAGAGTTGTTTTCGACGCAGCGTTACGGTTGTACAAACCGTGTAAACCCGCAAAAAAATACTGCAAATTTACTTATGTGAAGTACAATAACAACTTATTGTTTTATTTCTATACAGGGTATTTTATTTTAGGTAAGACACTCAGTTTCTCGGGAAATATTGAATTTTGGTATATTGGGATGTTTAAATGCCATGCTGAACAGTAGGGTGTAATGAAAAAAGGCAATTTTTGAAAACGTTTTCGTAATACCTTACAAAACTAGCGTCTTGGTGTAAATAAACCTAAAGTAAAAAAGAAAAAAAATTTTAAAAATATTTCCCCCACCCCAAGACAAAAAACCAATATTTAACAAAATTATTTAGATTTTTTAACATAACTCAAAAAGTTTCAATACTAAAAAAAATTTAAAACTATTATTTTGTAGAGAACTATATTCTGCATATCATACGTGAACAATTTTATTTTTTTTTAATCGCCAAAAATAAAATTTAAAATTTAAAAACATGCAAAAACAATTTTTTTAAACTTTTTTAAGTGAATAATATAGTTTCTTTGAAATTGTAGGTTTTCGACGCTCTAGACTAGTTTATTTCACACCAAAATCAGATTTGAAAAAAATATATACATGTAAAACAACCATAAACAAAAAAGCCGGATTATGAAAAATTCTGAATAATGATTTCTCAGAATCACGAAATAGTAGTTTATAATAATATAACTACTTGTTTTTTTGGACGACTGATTTATCGATTGATTGTCAGGGAAGGGACTCAATGGGTTTGCATACATATCACAGGAATATATGTTTAGCCAGTATTTTCGGTATATTAACTTTCACTATGAACAAGATGTGTGCAAAAACTCGATTGAGTTTTAATCGAATTCCCAATAGTCTACAACAACTAACTAGAAATGTATTTGATATGCTTTGATATATGTATTTTTTTTTCAAATCTGACTTTGGTGTGCAATAAACTAATCTAGAACGTAAAAAACTATTTTTTCAAAAAACTTTATTATTCACTTTAAAAATTTAATCAAAGTTAAAAAATTGTAATTGCATGTTTTTTAATTTTATTTTTGGCGATTAAAAAAAAATTTTAAAAATATAACTGTTCACGTATAATATGCAGAATATAGTTCCCTACAAAATAATAGTTTTTAATTTTTTTAAGTATTGAAACTTTTTGAGTTATGTTAGAAGGTCTAAATAATTTTGCTGAATATTGGTTTTTGACTTGGGGCGGGGGAAATATGTTTCAAACATTTTTTTTTTTTTTTACTTTAGGTATATATTCACCAAGACGCTAGTTTTGTAAGGTATTACGAAAACGATTTCGAAAATTGCCCTTTTTCACTACACCCTACTAAAGATCAACCCCACAAAAATACTTACTTCGCAGGATGATAACTTAGTTTCTATGTAAAAGACGTGTGTGGGGTTAAAAAAATCAAATTTTAAATATTTAAATATGTTTTACCTGTGTCGCGGTCACGAAGTACAGCACGTAAAGGGTAACAGCAATTTTGAAATACATAATGATTTTTTTTTCAAACACTTTATCGAACCAGAGGGAAGTCTTCGGTACTAAAGTCGGATGAACAGTGAAATTCGATTCGCTTCAGGGTGTCTACATTAAGGTGCGTTTGACAAAAACAACATCACTATAGGAATGCAAAATATTGGTAGATAGTTGTTTTTCGATACATTTTATTTACAGAGTATATTTACTTAGAGTTGTTTTCGACTCCTCAGTACGATTGTAAAAACAACGAAAAACAGGCAAATACTGCATATTTACTTATGTGAAAAACACTCAGATTCTCGGGAAATATTTATCATACTTTTAACGCAATTTTCCCCAACGATTTTTTATAATATTTATTTAATCATTTTATGAAATAACAAAAACAAATTGAACAATCATATCTTGTTTTAATTATCAATATGGATTAATATCGTCTGATAGCATTAAATTAAAATATATGTGTGAAATTGTACAGCTTTGAAAAATATCATAAAATATCAAATTTAAAACTGATTACCCATAATTATAGCATAAAAATGCCTTATTTAAATCGTTTATTCTAACAATGTAGATAATATCAATACAAACCACTGTCGAAAATTATTTAAAAAATTAATACAATTACTAAGGGGTTTTTTTTTACTCATGCGTTTTCGTCGAAACATGACAAATCTATACTCCGCAATGACCAAATTTTTATCTTCTACTTCAACATTTCAACCACCATCACATCATACTAAAATATTTGTGGAAACATTAACAATCTTTTTCGTCGATACTTTGCATGATTATAAAAGCACTACTTGCCCGTCTCGTCGAAATCGTGAAAATAGTCTACATAGAAAAATATTTTTACCGCACACCTAAAATATTAAGTCGAACGATCATAGAAAACCACTAAGGAGCTATCTAAATAATAATCGCATATCTTCTAAACTAGTGGACAAATTTCCTACACGAATCCAGATGAAGATGTAATGTTTTTTTTTTTATAACAAGATAGAATATATTTTTTATTTAATAATCTTTAGTCTTCCAAGGTAAAATTTAATATCTACATAAAACATGTAGATGAAAATGGCGCATTCTCGAGGTTTATTTTATTAATTCTAACTGTAAAATTATCTACTAACATACAACCGCATTGGTCCTACTCTATGCTCGTCTACAATATGATAGTTATTTTTAAAAAATGAAGCAGATTTCGTTAACACTATAATTTGCAATATTACTATTGGTATCACATGCTATCATGAAAGGTTCAACGATTTCTTCTTTACTCAAGGTAGACACATAACGGTACGCAATTCCTATAACATCATCGTTACTGAGTAGACCATCTTTATCTTGGTTAGAGAAATCCTCTAAAACGTATCTAACTGAAGAGGTAGAATACAGGGTGACCCAACTAGCGCGAGACTCTTATTTCTTGGAAAATATTTATATTTTGAAAAAAAAAAGTTCCTTATCATTATGGTTCATAGTTTACTTTATTTTTCAGTATTTAGAATATTTTTACCTTCAACCCTTAAATGTGAAACAATTATCGCATTTAGTTTTAGCTTCGATGCAGAGCGGCGAAGCTAATTGTGGGCTTTATTTTTATCCGTATACACTGTAACTTTTTTAATACTGAACCAATTCCTTTGAGTAGCAGCTCTATAACTCTCTAACTTGACTTAAAGTTTACACAAATTTATATTTTTTTTTTTTTACTTTAGTTTTTGTGGTTGAGTGAAATTGAAAACTGATATTAAATTCGTAATCACCGACCTCAAAAACATATAATTTGACCAATTTGGAAGCCTTTTACATAAAAATCCAGAAAAATGTTTTAGCTTCGATGCAGAGCGGCGAAGGTGTTGGTTTTACTCTGATAAGGGCTTTTTTTTATCTGTATACAGTATACACTGTAACTTTTTAATACTGGACCAACTACAAACATGGTGTACCAGATGTGAGAAACGAACAGACGCTAATAACTGTCGGCTGGTGACATCGACCCGTATTAGGTTAGGTTAGAGCCCAACGGTCGGTATCATAATATTGTGTTTACTACTAGTAGGGAGGTTGTAAACGAGTTGGTTCGGATGACCATTGGGTTTAGAGTGGAACCTTGCATAGCCATAATCTGGCAGTTTAGTGAACTGTTTTGGCGTGCAGGTCTGAACAATTACTTCGGTTAATGCAAACGCGACTACGGCTCTTTTAAATTATATTATAATCTTCAAGGTCCAATCAAATTCTATTTTACTAAAAAACAACAAATATATTAACATAAATGTCTAAATTTATTATTCATACATGTTGCTGTAAGATATTGCAAAATCACCCCCCCCCCCCCCCCGAAATTCCTCTTACCGATGGGGAAAAACCATAATGACCTTGAAATAACATTGTAATACAAAAAAAAAAACACCAAAAACTGTTCACGTAAATTGTTTTTTTTTATTATTCTAGAAAATCGTCAATAAGTCGGGTTGGCCATTAATTTCTTAAGCCCTTGTGAATTTGTCGATTCGTTTATTTCAATTTATGTAAACAGTGGAAATGGGAACGCACATCGAACAACCCAAGTGTTTTTTTTTCTATAGTAAAAAAATTGTGTTTTCGAGTTAATGCTTAGGCGAGAATTCGATAAATTCCACAGAAAATCGTACATATAAATCTTTATTTACTTTTGCGCTCGGTGTAACTTTTGAAACACATGGGCCAATGTGCGAAATTATACAAAATCCTCACTCTTTAACAATTATTAAAATAATTTATGCACCTATGCAATGGTCATATCATTAATGACTTATTGGTTCGTGTTGGTCTTAAACGAAACCCCTAATTTGTTGAAAATTGTCCACCATCGTTTATGGTCTCTTCCGTTTTAAATATTTTCAAATTGAGCGGAACACGAATCAGCAATGAGTATTTTTAAAATTGATAAAAAAAATGTATTGAACTCAAACCGAATGTTTTCGTCGTGGTTTAAAGATGGAATGAGTACGCTTTAGAATAATTGCAATTTTGTAGTATTTGTTTTTTGAAAACATTTTTGGTTATCAGATTTTACAGTATTATAAAAATACTAAACATTAACCTTTTTTTTTTATTATTTTCCATAAGCCTATCAACTTTTAAAAACTCAAATAGTAGTTTGTGTACATATTTAATTTACAATTTAAGCTGAGAATTATTTGCTGAATAGCATACCGGTCGAAAACCATTTTGGCTAATTACTTTGGGAGTTATTAAACATTAAAATTTAGGACGGGAGGAAGGGTGGAGTGAAATATTATTTTTTCTACTGGCACTACGCTCCTGTAAAAATACTGAGCTGTGAAAAAAAAAATGGAAAAGTTAAATGTTTAGTAATAGTTTTATAATATTGTAAAATAACACCAACTTAAGTGTCTCCAATTATCATAAAAGCTACAAAAATGCTGTTATTTTAAGAGAAAACTAAACTCCTGTCCTTAATGAATTAATCAATTTTCTAGTGTATTTTGATTTATCGAAAATAGTAGCATAACATGTTTTTGTAATATACTGGAAGGTACACGTGTACCTTTGATATTGAGTGTTTGCTTTACAACGATTTATCATTTTGTTTTCTTTATCGATGTGCAAAATTTAGTCGTAAGAAACGAATATAGCAAAATAACAACCGGAAAGTTCTTTTAGTTTCTGGTGTGCAAATTGTAAAATTCATTATCTACATTTCTTTTTTTTTATGTAATGGTATATCATATCAAAATTGTCTTTATCATAATTTAATAGGTAGATGAAAAAAAAGGTTAAGGGAACAAATGCCCTCATGTCCGGCCAGACGTGAATTAACGTTTAACCCAACCAACGTTTCTGTAATAAATTTCTTGGTTTAAAAAATTATAATACTGCTACAGTTTTTTTATACTTAAGCATAATAAATCAAGACTGTCTCATTTCGATTTGAGGCGTTTTAACTTTCAACTTGATAATAATTCTTAACCAGATGACACTGGTGAAATAATAACAAACTGCTAAATTTTGTCTTGTAGCAATATATTAATAATCTCAAAAGAAAAACAAAATTGCCACATTTCTCATTACGGCTTATAAAATATTTAAAATGGTAAACTGGCACAACAAACAAATTTGGCAGTTTGGTTTGTTAAAACCTATTGCTAAATAGCCGTAACATCAAATTGTGGTTTCTGGCTGAGAAGTAACTAAGTAGCTTGAAATTAAAATAACAAGCAACGGGTAACAAATAAATAATTGAAAAGTATTAAAATTAAAGCTTTTAAAGTTAAAATTAACCATTTGGGAGCAGGTTCAATCTTTCAGTTGTATTTCCTCAGAAGTTGAGTTGTGACATTTTTGCTCCAAGGGTGCGACATGATTCCTACTAATTATATGCAATAGTTATAGGTTAATTTTAAGTGCATTGTCTTAACAGTGCTTTTATCAATACCTAAATATATTTTTAATATATTATAAAATGTACTATCGGCGGTAATATCACATTAACAATTTTATGCATTTTTCCCCAAAGTGATTTATCAACCAGGAATTGTTTTTGTGATTAGTTTGCACTGTGAATAGTTTTAAATTCTTCCGGTTTTCTTTCCTCTAATCCTAATTAATTTTTATCACAATTGTTGCTATTTAAGTACATTTTTTAAACACCATGGACATTTTAAAATAACAGTATTTGGTTTGTTTGATTATCAAACGGCAAAAAATAAAATTTAGGACAAAGTAATACTAATTATAGTTTTTATTATGTTTTCAACATTTTTAATTAAATTCCTCCCGTTTTTCCAGAAACTCGCAGAAAATAATTACAGTGATAAATATCCAGTTATTTTCTGATAAATATGAATATAATTTTTAGACAGGTTCAAAAAATTTGTTTTTTTTGCCTGCACAAGAAAAGTGGGTACATCTCTGTGAAAACAAGTATTTTTTGGCTAGTCGCAATTGTATACTTCATTATCTATTTAAATAACACTACAAGATGGACTATTTTTTTTAAATTAAGCATTGCTCAGTACATTTTTAAGACACGTGGTTCAAACTACTGGCGATTAGAAGCATATGGAAAGACTTTCGAGATTATAGCTATAGTCAAGTTTTGACTAATTAAAAAAAAAGTTGTCTTTCCTTAGAATTTAGGGGGGAATTATGAGTAAGGGTCAACAGCTGTTATCTGAAATATATTTGCATTTTGGTGTAGGTTTTTTTTTGTGTCTGTATATGCATTGTAACTTTTTTCATACTAGATCAATTCCTTCGAGTAGCAACTCTATAAATCGCAAATGTTATCTAGTTGGCAACTTTAAGGGAGTTATTGAAAAAGTTCACTTCTTTACAGTTTACATTTTAAAAAATACCATACTAGTTTTTAAGTTTCAACTTTTACTGGCTATAATTTCGAGAAAAATGGTCGAATCGAGTTGAAATTTCTAGAGAGTAATATTTACTTGAGATTTAAATTCAAGTTAGACCCATTTCCCACCCCTTTGCGGCTGGATGCAAGTTGTTTTTTGGGTTTTTAGTACCCTTTAGTTGAAAATTTGTCTGGAGTTAGAACTCTTATGTACACATAACATGTTAGATCTTAAAAAAAAAAAAAATTATCGAATCATTCCAATATTTTTATGGATACCCCTTGGAGTGGCACCAGTGAGTTTTGAGTGCTCAAGTACCAGTTTAAGGTTTTAATTAATTTTTTTAAAAGTGAATTTATCACATTCAATCGGCTCGGCCCAACTCTAGTCCCAACCCAAATTGTAATGGATTTTTCCTTTTGGAATATCCGTCGATAGCCATACTTAAGTTTAGTATATCCGATTCGATAACATTTTCAAGTTTAGACGATTTGCTATGACCTTCGAATTTTCGAAGTAAAAAGTAACATTACGATGTGCACAAAAAATAAAAGAGAGAAATTCGAACATTGACAATTTTATATATTGTTTTTGTCGTTCGATCGACGTATTTTTCTGCTTAAAATGTATGGAAATTTATCGATAGCAAAAATAACGACTAAAAAATTCTCATGTATGTTTTTCGAAAATATTTTCGATTTCTTATAACCTTAGCATTTTCTATATATAAAGTTTCATCAACAAAATCGCACAAGGAAAACTCCAAGGAAAATTCAACAACCCTCCCTCCTCCTGGGACAAAGGCTGAAAGTTTTAAAAAATTTGGTTGGCGCAATTTTAAAACTAAACAACTACCAAGTCAAACTAATTCCAAATTTGTGTGGAATTCAAACCGTTTCCAATAGAATTTTTTTTCTTTATTTCGCTTTTTGAAACAAAGTTTTAGGGATTTTCTTAAAATGAACAAAAATTGACATTGTTAATTTTTTCCCGCAGCCCTTCATATGAATATCGTAAAAAGGCGTTTACATAGTATGTTCTTTTCCGAATTCCAGCAAGTATAATAACAATTCCAACCATTGCATCAACCCATCCGGTTGT
>NW_026095896.1:0-13508 GCF_023614345.1 Adelges cooleyi
TATCGATTTATCGTAACCCCCCTTCCCCAGGAAAGATATCAATATTTTTTTTTAAATGTTCGTGCAGTTTTAGGATTTAAGAGCTGAAAACTAGTCCGAAGAGAAGTCTGACATGTAACATGTGTTTTCGGGGTCGCCGATTTTAAATTTGATATCAGTTTTCCATTATACTCCTTGCTTAAGGTGTTGAGTAATAATGGGGAGGGAGGGGTTGAGGTATTGGGGGGGGAGGGAAGGTAATTTCCAACAAATTATTTAAATGATAAAATTATTATTTTCTATTTGGTATACTTATTTTGTAGTCGTATACTAAATTTAAAGTTTTTAAACCCATAATAGTCTTCAAAATCCACGTTCATAGTGTTTATGTCACTCTCAGGTTTACTCAATATAAAAAAAATTGTTTACTGCAAAATTTGTTCTGAACATCATAACTAAATAACCAGCACGATCTAAGCCACATAAGGTGTGCGTCAAGCACAGTCTAAACTAGCACACTCTAATCCAAGTACAGTGAGCATTTGGGACATTTAAAGTGTTCCACTCAATATCTTATATGGTTTAATCAGTTTAAAAGTGACTATTCAAAACAGGTTGTTGATCAGTCAAAACTTACAGCAAATCATTCTTAATTTTAAAAAAAACAATTGAAAATATGCGTCCTCACTTCAGTCTCAAAAGCTGATAGCCCTTTGGAAGAAATAAATTGATAAAAATGTCAATACAATATTGTCCAATATTGTAAAATAAAAAAAAACTTTAATGCCTAAATTCAAATTATTTCAATAGAAACTGAGTATGTAGACTACTTTAGCTGAAGAGCTATAGAAACGGTTTTCGATACATGCATAGATTTTAATTGTGTCTGTTTTATTAACCGTTAAACTTAATTAGCCAAAATAGTTGCCCATAGAAAAAAATCACCGTTAAAAAATCCAACGACAACTGTTGAGGCTATAACAGGTAATGGAGCGCAATTCTATGCCGGTAATCGCCAATGATACAGATGCCCTCTTATCTTGGTTGTCGCGGCCGTCCACACCACTCCGCCCTACTCCGCACGATCTATACTGGCAATACTACCGGTCAGCTGTTCACACACACACACACACACACATATACGCACCGGGTTATACTATGTAAACAAATGTGCCACGCCCGTATTATCAGTGTTAGTAGTGCACTTGTTGCATTCTTGTGAATTTGAAGTATATAATATTAATCTAGACTTTTTTGTGTGTTTTTCTTCAGTTTTTTTTAGTTTTAAGTGTTATTATAGTATTTTTAAGCCATAAGGGCACTATGATTTTTTATTATTATTGTCTTAAGGACAAAAGATTGTTTATTATTGTATCTTTAAGCCATAAGGGCATTATTGAGTTGTCATAAGGACAAAAAACTATTTTAATATTTTTGTTTTGTTGTTCACTTTACTTTGTGTCTAGTATTATTTAGGTTTAGGTAGCAGCCCTGGCCAGCGGTTTGCAGTTCTTCGGTTTGTGAGTACTTTTTATTTATACCATATTTTATTGAGTTTGTTTTATTTGTATTTTAGTTAACTACTGTGAATTATTGGAACATATTTTGATCTCATTTACTAAATACGAGTTAGGGCGATAGACATAAGGTTAATCGTACCATTTATATTGCTAGTTAGCCATAAGGGTTCAATCTAGTCAATAATCAATATTTGTATTTGTGAATAATTTTTGTTGTTCTAATAACCACCTTAGTTATCAAAATACTTTTAACGTCATAAGCTTTAAGCACTCACTTAACTTTACCTTTTAATCTAGTCATTACTATATTAATTATTTATTTGTGTTTGTGAATTATTATTCACAGACCAGATTAATTTATTATTGTGCCAAAAGGGCAATTAATTCTTTTTAGTTTACCAATCTTTTTTTTTATACTAATTATTTATTTGTGTTTGTGAATTTTATTCACAATTGTATCTTGAGCCAAAAGGGCTAATTATTTATTTATTACCATTTATTATAGCATTTTATTGAATATTATTATTATTATTATTATCATCGAGTTTGAGTTTTATTTATTTAGTTTTTAGTTATAGTTTTAAGTTTCCTACACATTCACACTATACACACTAAACACACTTTTGCACCACATAGCTCACTGGTCTTGCGTAGGCGATCCCTCACACTTCCAGTGAGACTATTTACCCCACTACCCACACAGCACTGATCGGTAAGTGTAAAGCAATTGGTAACCGGGTAAGTGGCCTATTATTGTCCGCCCCCGGCCCGTTCATTTTGGTGACCTCGACGTGATATTTTTTATTTTTTATACCGTTCTAGTGTTCTGTGTTTTGTTGTTCAATTTTGAATTTCATTTTGTGTGTTGAATCATTTCTATTGAGTTATTTTGTGAATTTTAGTAAACTCTTGGAAACGCGTTACCAAATTTAATAGTGTTTTTAATTAAATTTCTTTAGTAAATAAAAAAGTAATAGTAAAATTGAGTGATTTAATTTGAGACTGAGTAACTAACCAATTTGGGTACTTTAATTTCGTTATTATTTTATATTATTTTTTTTTTTGTCTTATTTGGTATTTAAAATCTGTGTTTTTCGATATTATTCTGCTTCGTTCTAATTCATCAAAATGGTACTAGACGAAAACGCACAAAAACTGTTGACAGAATTAAAACGAAAACGAGGCGTTGTTAAAGCTTCACTTACGCGCGTTCGAACATTTATTTCAAAATTCGATCCATCCGAACAAGCTTTATCACTACTGGAGTTCAGACAGGAAGAGCTTCCTCAAATAAATCGTAAGTTTGATGGTATTCAATGCGAAATTGAACTTATTGATTCTGATGACACTGAAGAAGCTGAGTTGGAAAGGGATAGATTTGAAAGTGAATATTTTGCAATACGATCACAAATCCAAGAAATTATCAATCAAGAAAAGGGATTAAATACAACGGGCCACAATCAATCGTACGGTGGCACATACGTTCCGGCTCGAGTTCAATTAGCGCCAATTCCTTTACCCAAGTTTGACGGCGATATTCAAAAGTGGTCGTCCTTTTATGACGTCTTTAAAGCTATGGTGCACAATGATGACGCATACTCAGTTGCTCAAAAGTTCTTCTATCTGCGTTCGTGTTTAGAAGGATCAGCATTGGATTTAGTGCGCTCAATTCCTGTTAGTGACGCCAATTACGAAACTGTTGTCAGGCGGTTAATACAAAGATTTGACAATCAAAGCCTGGTGATACAGTCACATATTCAGTCCATACTCGACTGTCCTCAAGTCGAAGAAGCATCCTCTGAGACAATAAACGAATTATACTCCTGTGTATGTACTCAGGTTGCAGCTCTTAAGGCGTTAAATCAACCAGTTGAGCATTGGGACGCATGGTTGATAACAATTGTAACTAGCCGTTTGGATAAGGGGACCGCCCATTCATGGCTGCTGCACCAGAAAAACACTAAATTGCCAAAATATTCAGACCTCGAAACATTTCTTGCTAGTCGATGTGTCGCATTAGAAGCTTCAAGGACCCGATCTAAGCCTACGGGGGGAGCGTCAACGATCTCCAACGTTAAGAAGAGCAATTTGGTGCCAAAAAGGTCCTTGGTAGTTTCCAGTGCAACAGAATCATGTCATTGCTGTTCTGGAAATCACAAGCTGTATTTTTGTGACAAGTTCAAGGGATTTTCATTAGCTGAGCGTCTCTCATTCGTGCGAAAAGAATCACTCTGTTTCAATTGCCTATCACCTAGACACTTATCTAATGCATGCAAGTCAATTTATACTTGTCGTTATTGCAAACGAGGCCATAACACATTGTTGCATTTTGAAAAGCCCAAAGATGTGGCCAAGCCTAAGGCGGACGATGGTACGGTTTCCTCTCCAAATCAAAGCACTGCACTCTTAGCTGGTGATGGCCGAGCTCATGTTTTTCTTGCTACCGCTGTCATTATAGTTCTTGACAAATTTGGAAATAAATGCCAATGTCGAGTTATACTCGACAGTGGCTCACAAATTAATTTCATATCTAAAAGATTGGCAACCTTGCTACAATTACCGGCAAGAAAGACCTGTTTACCAATAAGTGGAATAGGTGCAAAGCAAGTCCAAGCAGCATCGTCCATAAATATTAAGGTGTCATCTCGAGTAAGTGACATGAAGTGGACCTACTTTGCTATGTATTACCAAATATTGTCTCTGCGTTACAATCATGTGCTGAACCTCAGGGAGGATGGAACATACCATCAGAGCTGATTCCACAACTGGCAGATCCAGATTTTGACAAACATCGGGCAGTTGATCTTCTGATAGGCGGTGGCATATTCTTTGATATTTTGGGCACTGAGCGACGGATGCTTCTGCCTGCAGCCTTGTGCTTGCAAGAGAGCCAATTTGGATGGGTAGTAACTGGTGAATTAGAGGCCACTTGTTTATTAGGGATCAACTCTGTGGGTGAAGCCCTTGAAGAAGATTGGAAGGCATTACTGCTAAGAGAGGATTCAGGTTATGGTCAGACATCTAAGTCAAACTTGAAGAGTTTAGAGGAGACAGAGACTGTTCAGCATTACCACGAAACTGCCATGCGAAACGAAAATGGACGTTTCGTTCTTCGTTTACCGGTCAAGGAAACCGTGCATAAATTGGGAAACAGTATAACAATGGCGACATCACGGTTCTTTAGTGTTGAAAGACGACTGCAACGCGATCAGCATTTGCGCACGGAATACATCAAGTTCATGCAGGAATATTTGGATATGGGACACATGAAATGCGTATCTAATGAAACAACAATCCCGGACAGATCATACTATTTACCACACCATGCAGTGCTGAAGACATCCAGTTTAACAACAAAACTTCGCGTAGTGTTTGACGCTTCAGCAAACAGTTCTTCCGGGTTATCTTTAAATGATGTACTTAAGCGTGGTCCAACAGTGCAAGAAGAGTTATTTGCTATTTTGGCCCGTTTTAGGAAATATCAATACGTGATAACATCAGACATTGAAAAGATGTTCAGACAGATTGAAATCTCAGAGCGAGACTGGGACCTACAACGAATTTTATGGAGAGCGGATCCCAGTAAGACTCTTCAGACCTATCGTTTAACTACTGTCACGTATGGGACAACACCTGCCTCATTTTTATCCACCCAATGCCTTATCAGTCTTGCAGAACAAAATGAGCAAACGTATCCAGAGCATCAAGTGTCATAAGACAAGACTTCTACATGGACGACTTAATGACTGGCTGTGATACTGAAGCAGAATGTCTCCAATTGCAGCAAGAAGTAAGCACAATACTGGATTCTGCAAAAATGCCATTGCGTAAGTGGTGTTCTAACTCAGAGTCCGTGTTAAAAGGTATTGGAAAAAATGAACAAGACCCACTTTTCACACTGGATATTAGCGATGATGATACTGTCAAATCATTAGGGCTGGGTTGGAAACCATTCATTGATCACTTCCGATTCAATATAATTGCCATTTCTAGAGATACTAAACTAACTAAGCGGACACTGTTATCTCAGTTAAATAGGATATTTGATCCTCTAGGGTTTCTCTCACCAGTCCTCGTTAAAGGAAAAATATTTCTCAAACAACTATGGCAGCTGAAGGTTGACTGGGATTCGCCACTTCAAGAGGAATTGCAAAAACGATGGCGCCTTTATTACTCTGAGTTAGAAAAGCTTAAGGAACTATCTATTCCCCGAAAATGTATTTACAATGCTAACGCCTTAGTTGAGTTACATGGATTCTGTGACGCATCTATGGAAGCCTATGGTGCCTGCATTTATGTTCGTTCATTAGGCTATGACGGGAAATGGCATGCACAGCTTTTGTGTTCAAAGACTCGAGTTGCTCCACTTAAAGGAGTGACTATTCCTAGATTGGAGCTTAATGGAGCAGTACTGTTAGTGCAATTAGCATACAAGGTTGCAGAGTCATGGAAAATAAATGTGCAATCATTTAAACTCTGGACAGATTCCATGATTGTACTCGGTTGGCTGAATAGTGATTCTAGTAGATTAAAGACATACGTGGCTAACAGAGTCGTTCAAATACTTGAGGTATCGACTGCGGAGCAATGGCGACATGTGAGAACCGATGAGAATCCTGCAGACGTTGTCTCTAGAGGTCTAAGGCCACAGGACTTAGTCGACAACAACATATGGTGGACGGGCCCGAGCTGGCTTTCGGAAGACGAGAGTGGTTGGCCACGTATCGCAAACGTAAGGATGGCAGAGGACGACGTGCCTGAACTGCGAACAATTCGGTTAGCTTTAACTGGCATGATAGTGCCAGAAATGGACATGCTACAACATCATTCGGAGTGGAGCCGATTAAAAAGAGCAACCGCTTGGCTCTGGCGCTTCATCGACTATCAGTGGCCGCGATTCTCAAAGGTTGTTCATGAAACCAGTTATCTAACGGTGAGTGAGTTGCGAAGAGCCGAGTCTTCAATATTGAGAAGAGTTCAGACAGAGGCTTTTCCGGAGGAACTTCGGGCGCTACAAAACGGTAAGGAGTTGCCGACTCGGAGTAAGCTAAGATGTTTGCACCCATTTTTGAAGGATGGACTCATTCTGGTAGGAGGACGGTTGAAGAATGCCAACATACCTGATACGCAGAGACACCCTATTGTCTTACCACCTAGCCACAAGGTAACTCGATTGTTAATGGAGTATACACACAAGGAATTGCTGCACGGTGGTCCTCAAAGCATGCTGGCTGAAATGAGAAGGCGCTATTGGCCATTAAGAGGCCGGGTGATGGCACGCTCCGTGGCGCATAAGTGTGTAAGGTGCATACGCGTCAAGCCAACTATGCTACAACCAATTATGGCTCCATTACCACGGGATCGAGTTCAGTGCAGTAGGCCGTTTGCTATAAGTGGCGTAGATTTTGCGGGACCACTCATCATTAGAAGTGGAGTACGCCGAGTAAGTGGCAGGAAAGCATGGATCGCAGTGTACGTTTGTTTCTCTACAAGAGCTGTCCACTTAGAGCCTGTGGAAGATCTCACGAGTAGTGCATTTATTGCTAGCCTGCGACGGTTCATGGCACGTCGAGGCAAGTGCACTAAAATCTACAGCGACAACGGCACGAATTTTGTGGGAGCACAAAAAGAGCTAAGTCCTTTTTTAGCTGGTATCGACGACAAGATGGCAAAAGAGGGAGTAGAGTGGCATTTCAACCCACCATCCGCCCCTCATTTCGGTGGTTTGTGGGAGAGCGCAGTAAAGACGACAAAGTTCCACTTAACACGCGTGATAAAGGATGCTCGTCTAACTTTAGGAGAGTTAACCACGTTGTTGTGCCAGGTGGAAGCGTGCGTTAACTCGCGGCCTATGACACCGCTTAACAGTGACCCTTCAGAAGCGGAAGCAATCACCCCAGCTCATTTCTTAATTGGTGGCCCAATGATGATACCACCAGAAGCGAACATATCCGAAGAGGACGTTCAACATCTACGTCGTTGGCGCTTTGTGCAAGGCTTAATGCAAGGCTTCTGGAGGCGATGGCATGCCGAATATCTACCACAACTTCAGGTGCGAGGCAAGTGGGCTTACCAGAAAAAGGACCTAGTAGTTGGAGACGTGGTTATTATAAAAGAGGACTGTACTCCACCAACAAAGTGGAAGCTAGGACGAGTAGTGCAACTACACCCAGGGAAAGATGGCACAGTTCGAGTAGTCACATTAAAAACTGCCAATAATAATGAGCTCCGTCGGCCCGCCGTAAAACTCTGTCGACTGCCAATCGAGTCAGAAGACAACCAAAATGAATAGTATTGTGGTTGAAACTTAAGGTTTCAACGGGGGGAGGATGTTGAGGCTATAACAGGTAATGGAGCGCAATTCTATGCCGGTTATCGCCAATGATACAGATGCCCTCTTATCTTGGTTGTCGCGGCCGTCCACACCACTCCGCCCTACTCCGCACGATCTATACTGGCAATACTACCGGTCAGCTGTTCACACACACACACACACACACATATACGCACCGGGTTATACTATGTAAACAAATGTGCCACGCCCGTATTATCAGTGTTAGTAGTGCACTTTTTGCATTCTTGTGAATTTGAAGTATATAATATTAATCTAGACTTTTTTGTGTGTTTTTCTTCAGTGTTTTTTAGTTTTAAGTGTTATTATAGTATTTTTAAGCCATAAGGGCACTATGATTTTTTATTATTATTGTCTTAAGGACAAAAGATTGTTTATTATTGTATTTTTAAGCCATAAGGGCATTATTGAGTTGTCATAAGGACAAAAAACTATTTTAATATTTTTGTTTTGTTGTTCACTTTACTTTGTGTCTAGTATTATTTAGGTTTAGGTAGCAGCCCTGGCCAGCGGTTTGCAGTTCTTCGGTTTGTGAGTACTTTTTATTTATACCATATTTTATTGAGTTTGTTTTATTTGTATTTTAGTTAACTACTGTGAATTATTGGAACATATTTTGATCTCATTTACTAAATACGAGTTAGGGCGATAGACATAAGGTTAATCGTACCATTTATATTGCTAGTTAGCCATAAGGGTTCAATCTAGTCAATAATCAATATTTGTATTTGTGAATAATTTTTGTTGTTCTAATAACCACCTTAGTTATCAAAATACTTTTAACGTCATAAGCTTTAAGCACTCACTTAACTTTACCTTTTAATCTAGTCATTACTATATTAATTATTTATTTGTGTTTGTGAATTATTATTCACAGACCAGATTAATTTATTATTGTGCCAAAAGGGCAATTAATTCTTTTTAGTTTACCAATCTTTTTTTTTATACTAATTATTTATTTGTGTTTGTGAATTTTATTCACAATTGTATCTTGAGCCAAAAGGGCTAATTATTTATTTATTACCATTTATTATAGCATTTTATTGAATATTATTATTATTATTATTATCATCGAGTTTGAGTTTTATTTATTTAGTTTTTAGTTATAGTTTTAAGTTTCCTACACATTCACACTATACACACTAAACACACTTTTGCACCACATAGCTCACTGGTCTTGCGTAGGCGATCCCTCACACTTCCAGTGAGACTATTTACCCCACTACCCACACAGCACTGATCGGTAAGTGTAAAGCAATTGGTAACCGGGTAAGTGGCCTATTATTGTCCGCCCCCGGCCCGTTCAACAACAGTGTGTTTAAAATTTTTTTTTTATTAAGATTTAAGTGTTTGAATACAATATAGATTATAAAATGTTTAAAGTACAGAAGTCAACGGTAGATAGGTATCATTTTCATACACATTATATTACTCTACAGTATTTTTCACAAAGGTAGTCGCGTTGAAAATAAAATATAAAAAACACATGCTGGTTACACACGACCTTTTAAGTTATGGCGTTATAAGAAAGGTTATAATTTGTTTACAAAAACAATTGTGGTAAGACCGAAATGTATAGGCTACAAATCGGGTGATAATGTGTGTAGAGAAAAAAAACTGAACACGGTAAAATATTTAACAACAAAATGTTTGATTACAATAAAAAATATAATAATGATAAACACGCAAAATATGACCACACAGAATTTCATAGTTTTTCTTACATTAAATTATTTTGGTGATTTAAATCGCTGTGGCTCAGACCTATCTGTTCAATAGAGGATGAAATAACTCCACCATCGGTCAGGAAGATGTCTCTTTATGGCTTCTTGACCAGTGGGATTGCGTTCGACCCGACAACTGTTTCTTATTTCAAATCATTGTGCGTTGCTCTGTTTCTCTACAAGAATCTAGTAGGTGAAATAAGCATCTGCCCGAACGATGCCACTCTATTTATCATAGTTAAAATCATTTATCCCTTATAATGATTCTACCTAGTGCTTATACGATTTTATTTCAACCCAAATAACCACAACTTGTTAATTATTTCTCATCGTAAAAATCACTAATATTTCCATTTTTATATTTTATACCAAATTATCTGATACTCGTGAGGTCTGTGTTCCACTGAGAAGTTTTCTATCACAATCTTGCCAATATCGCGACCGATCAGATAGAAGATTAACGGCCGTGTTGATCAATTTCATCTTGTAAAGTCAGGCCTTGATAATCGGTGAGCTTAATAATATACTGTGGTGTAAGCGAATACGGCCGTGAAACCAAGTCGGAAGGAAAGACGGGCCATTTGCGCCTTTTGTGTAAACTATTCTTTTGCAGAACGAAAGAATGTTTTAACAAGGTAAAAGAAGTCTATGTGATCTCGGAAGAGGACAGTAGAACTAGCAATGTAATCAACTCGTTTTTAGTGATCTCGGAGTTACCTAAAACCCAAACAAACTGAACTACTATAACAGAACAGGAAATACGAGACAAGAAAAATCGAATAACAAGGGAAGATATTTTAGAGCTAAATGCAGAGGTGGATTTAGTATTTTTTTTTTAATTACATCAGAAAGGAACTCATTTTTCTCGATACGCCTTTTTTTTT
The DNA here is from genome assembly GCF_023614345.1 of Adelges cooleyi. Lineage (NCBI taxonomy): Eukaryota > Metazoa > Arthropoda > Insecta > Hemiptera > Adelgidae > Adelges > Adelges cooleyi. The sequence goes on from NW_026095896.1 coordinate 10,460, forward strand.
ACTTTTTAGTAACTAGTAGAATTGCTTGCTCTGAATCACCTTGGTAGCAGCGAGTCGCACATTAGATTTCCGAGCAATATAAAAAACCTTAAACAAATAATAGAATAGTCTGAAAACAATTTGGCACACAATTTGACACAAGTCAGTATAATGTAATAGTATAAAAGAAACGCGTTATGTAAATAATTTAAGACTGCCAAAATCCTACAAAATAATTTCGATTTTAATGTTTCGTTCGACATAAAAGGCTATTAACAAGTCTTAAAAAAATCACTTCAATAAGTTATAATTAACCTGAAAGTAATACTTGCCGACTACATTGATAGTAAGTAAATTTTTTATACCTTTTATTAAGTGATAGAAATTAATTTTTTTTTTTTGGTTTCGTTGTAATTGCGCACGATACATTTTTAACCGCCACTCAATTCAGTTTCGATAAATCGCCAGTTTTTTTAATACAGAAATTGTACACACAATGTAGTTACAGTATAAACTATTTCTTAGCGACAAAAGTTAAACAAATTAACTCTTCTAAATAAAAATCAAGAAAAAAATAATTTTTATCCATTATTAAAAAACTGACGTGACAAAGTTTTTAGATACAGCATATTCATATCCACAGTAAGACTTCACTTTTTTTAAAATTCACTTTTGGACATAGTTTTTTTTAAATTCAGAACTAAAAACTACACATGTTCCGGCGCGAGGCTACGAAATCTTTACCAAAGTATTTTTTTTTAATCTCAAAAATTTATTTTAAAATGGCATAGTTAAAATTGAATGTTTTGTGAATGTGATAAATCATTTATTGAGGCATCTAACAAAAAAAAAAAACGAATACATAACTAATATCTTTACCAAATTGTACAAGCGCTAATAGTAAATCAATTTAATATTATTATTGAATGTTTTTAAGAAGACTGTTTCTCCATTTTTACCATTGTAATAACTAAAGAAAAAACCATTTTTTTTACGTATCCGTGTGACACGGACTACACATTTTTTTTTTCTTGTAATTTCCCGAACAAAAATAATACTTTAAATAGAAATGCAATTTTTTTATAAATGTTTTTAATAATATAACGTTAAATGGAGATTTTCTGTTTATAAATAAAAATGTATTTGAAATAAAAACCAACAAATGTATAATGGAAAGAAATGCTTGGCTACAAATAATATGAATTTTGTAAAAGAAAAAGTGTACGTGCCTGTTTTTTTTCATTAATTTTTTTTTTTAAAGTGAAAAACAAACCAGACAGCGTCTAGTAAAAAATTATGGTTATTTCAAAAGTCTAGGAAAAAACTTTTTTTTTTTATGACGATATAACAATATGAAAACTCACTAACGCTTTAATGCAACTACGCAACATCGATATTAAACATTTAAAACATTAAATTGTGATAAATCATCAGGCAATGATGTAGTCAAAACAATTACAAAACTAATACTTTTTCAAAAATGTATAGGCGCTTAAATTACATGATTCAGTAATTTTTTTTTTTTTTTGCATACTCATAGTAGGAAGGGATTTTTTTTTCTAATCAGAGAGATAAACAAAAAATTGAGTACATAATGACTATTATTTCTGAAAATGATCACCTCGTATACATAAAGAAATATATTTAAAAAAACAAAAATGGCACGCAGTGTGTGTGGATAAAGTGATGTATGGATTTCGGAGTTGGCGGAATTTATGATACTCCTATAACTTTTTTTTTTTTTTTGGTTTTAAACTACTAGAACAGTTTTTACTGTTTTACCCATTTGGCGCTAGTCATACTTCACTGGCAGCCCCTTATTCTTTGTTTTATCGTTATTTTCAATACTGCAATAAAATTATTAGGTGACACAAATTGGAACTCTGATTTATTAGAGCATATTGAAATCAGTTTAAACGCTCGTTCACGCTTCTATGTTGATAAAATTGGTCATATTTTATTGATTAAGTAGGTTATTTCAATTAATATATTTAACCACATTTAATCTTATACTAGCTGCCCGTGTACCCGGCTGATAGTCTGTAAATGTAATAATAATATATTTGTGATTATCACAACAAATAAATTTACAACGATAAAATAAAATTTCTAAACTATTAACCTTAAATATTTCATAGTATTTAAACACGAACTATTCGGTAATGTTTACTTCCACGACAGGCAATTTTTTGTTTCACTACAAAAAAATTTAACGTTTATTACTATTTGCAGGTAAAAATGAAACTCTTGCGTTTACTTATATCATTTGGATTGATAAGTGTTTTGATAGCTGATGAACGGGGTAATTATTTTATTTTTACTCATACGCAGACAAAATAGTAGGAATTTATAAAAAACACCGAAAATTTCTTTTTTTTTTATATAGAGGAATATTATAACATAGTCATAAGAACAAGTCAGTAAAAAGTTTTTTTCATATTTTATAACTTTTTAAGTTTCACTATGTGTATTTAATTTTTTTTACAGGCTTGCAAATGGGATCATTAAACTATGGTAACACGTAGTCTAATCATGGTCTATAACCTCCTTGTAATTTATGATGATAGTATAGTCTTAACTTTTATGTTCTGGCCAAACATTTGCACAACGACCACAAATTTTATATTAGTAACTTTAAGAGTTTGTCGTGAATAGGAAAATTACAAAATTACATACACTTCTAGTGAGAATATTTATTTTAAGATACTAAACATACAGGTAGATCATATTTCAAACCAATGAGTTATATTGATATGAATTTGACACAAGTCTGTGGTTTACATCCTATAAACAATTAATTTTTCTATTTTATCCTAAAATAATATAAAAAAATAAAATGTTGGTTCTAAGCTCGCTAGATTGAGCTTGGTACTCAAAAAGATACAAAATATGGATAAAAAATGACAAAACAATTATTTAAGTTGTTCGCAATTAAAAAAATATAACAGGTATCTAAAACCGACAACAATTAATTTGATATTGGTAACTTTAAGAGCTTGTTGTGAATAGGAAAATTACAAAATTCCATACACTTCTAGTGAGAATATTTATTTTAAGATACTAAACACAC
>NW_026095897.1:0-12415 GCF_023614345.1 Adelges cooleyi
ATGTAAAGTTCCAGCAGTCTGTGGCCTTTGGATACTTTAACACACAAGTGGTTGAAGAAGGAAGATGGATGTTTCGTAAATAAAGTTAATACTTTTAATTAAAATAGGTAATACATGTATTCCAAAATACGCATTAAGTTGATACACAGATAATAAAATAAGTGCTTGTTGCAGGTATTGTCATAATACGCGGCCAAGACACTTCTGAGGGTGCTGTGGTGAAACGGCTGGTATTTACGCAAAATGTCCATCCGGTTCGGTGGAAGGAGTTCTTCGAATCCCCGCCTCGGTGACCTTTTCTCAGTTGTGCAAGCGTTAATCCGGGTTGTTGGTGAATGGCCAAGTTGTCTTCTGCTAAGTGCCTAACATTGTCGGATAGATACAATTTATGTGTTTGTTTGTGCGTTTTTACAATCTTTCAGTTGTACAAAATATATAATTTGCATAAATAAATTGGCTTTTACAATTTATAATTTGGATTTTACAATTTATGACGTTGTTTACATTTTGGTTTTATACAAAGTATAGAATAACTCTTTCGGTCGTACACATATTAGTATTCAAGGAGAAATCGGTCATGACGTAAACATGGCTGGACTTGGTAACCCATTACATTTCCCTCCCTTAAGAAAGATGTTTTGTACATTTATGGATAAAACATCTTTGACAATACTTAATTACATGTCTGTGTATCATTACATATCGTTAAAATTACAATATAAAAGTTATACATTATATGGTTATACATTTGGATACATAGTGAATATATATAGGTTAATAGTTAGTTTTACATATAGTTTAGTTTTTTAAAACATTCAAAATTAGTGGTTAGTATATAGGTTAGTATTACAATATATTTTATTTCTTATTATTTTTTTTTCAATTACAATTACAATATATTTTTTTTTCATCAAAGTACAATACAATATATATATTTTTTTTTCATATCACATTATATTTTTTTTTTTTAAATTGACATTATAATATTTTTAAAATACAATTACAATTTATTACCTTAGATAATATCTTCAGTTAATTTAGAATCTATGATAAAAGCATCTTTCTCTCTCTATAATTTTGACTGAGTTATAATCTTATTAATTATTATTAATCATAATCTACCTGACGTCGGTGTGTCCTTGAGCTCGGTGTGAGAAAAGACAAGTCCTGCCTTTCCTAGAACCATGGGGAACAACACGTCCGTCTTCATTAAATGAGGTACGAGCAATTCTATTTAGATAAATAAGGAGGGGTGGACTTGATCAAGGCAGGGCCATACCAGTTCGGTGTGAAGAGAGACAAGTCCTGTCCCCCTTAGAACTTTTTAGGCATAGCCTAGTCTATGATCTCGTCCACTTCATAATCCATATTAGGTAGTTCCCCCGTAATTTGTGATATTAAATAGTCTTTGTCTTGGACAGCTATGACTAATGCCATGCTAACGTTGTAGGGTCGTAAATTACTAAAACGAGTTCTAAATGTCGTTTTAACTTGTTGTTCGACACCTTTAAGAAATCTATTGGGGAAATCGAATGTATTAGCCTCTACTAATATGTCCCAAAGTGTTCGTCTTCTTTTATAAATAGTGCAGTTTTCAAAGGCTATCCTTAGTATGCTAATAAAATACTTTGTTACATCTGTTACATTTTCATGTTCAAAAAATGTATCTAATAGGTTATCCCTCTCTATGGCCGCGATAACGAGGGCCATTGAAATGTTATATGGTCGTAACGACCCATAAAGTTCCCTCATTAAATTTGTAATTTCCCTTTCACAGTTTTTCAAATATTGCTCATCAAATTTTATAATTAATTCTGAATTTACTTCAGCTATTATGGTTTTCAATGTGTGTCTGGGGGCAAGATGGTTAGTGCAATTGTTTAAAGCACAATTTATGATTTTTTTCATAAAGACTATACGGGGATTGCTCGTACTCATTATGTCTAATGTACTAATGTTAATGTAAGTAGGAAAGTTTTCCATTCACCTAGAACATTAAAACATATATTTTTAGAATTTAAATGTTAGTAATACTTATGCTACTTATTTCGTAATGTTAGTTATGTTGTTTTTTTTTTCTTTTTTTGTTTTTCTTTTTTCTTATACTAGGCATATCCTTAATTAATCTGTAAAATCTAATTGGCCTTAACTTTCTAATAATATAATTTAAAACACAGCGGGAAGCCACCGTGTCAAAAACCGGATTGTGGTAATTCATGTGGGGGGGGTGTGTTTCTATACATGTTAATTCGTGAGCTTCCTTTAGGTTCAGATCCCTTCCTCCCTTTTTTACCACCCCTAGAAACTCATCGTAATAGATTTTTCCGGTCTCCATGTTTAGCAACTTTAAATTGAACCGCCCGTCGTTGTTATTATCCCAGGCGGTCATGTTCAAGTATTTATAGACATTTTTCAGTCCCATTTGCTTTAATATTTTGTAATCATGGTTACCGTTCCAAAATACTATGATGGGTTTCCTTGAACCTTTGTGGATATACTTTGAGATGGAGGATAAATTCATCGTTGAGGGTCCCTTCTGACACAGTCCCTTATTTAGCTCGTCTAATAACGAGCCAAACGCTGGTTTCGTTGTCTTAAATCTATTGCACTGTCGAGTAAGCGATCTGAGTTCCTGTTCCGTGGCCCGTCGTGGCGCACAAGTTTTGGTTACAACTACCGGAAATCCCGATAGCTTCACGGGGTCATTATTCTTGTGCGTTGACAACAGGCAGCCCGACACAGTGACATATTCACTGTTGGCTTTCGGCAGGAACTCGAAATCGGCTACTATGATCTTTATGTTTGCGCTAAAACAGGTTTCATTATATTACTACAGATATAACGTCATACGTATATTAGTCGTCCTTCACCATGATTTTTCTTATATATATATTTGAATATTTATATGTCTCTACTTGCTACTTGTTATTTTGTTACTTAATATTTTTATAAAGGTATTTCCTCTCCCGCGCGCACGGCTTGCCCAATCCTATTGGCTCGTGCTCGCCTTAAGCGGTTATACTGTAATATATCATTTATATATAACACTACTAGAATTATTATTAAGTTAGCTATGCTGAGACCTAACAAAACGTATTCATATATACTTTGTATAAATGGTACATGAAAAATATCGGCTTCTGCTTCGAGTTGTCTTGTTGACTTTCCGTTAATTAAAAGATCACTAATTGAACGAGCTTGTGTGTGAAAGGCATTTAAAAAGTGGTTATTAAACCTTGAACTCAAATATGTTGGTTCAGGCATGGTGATATTGGCAATAAAATCATTATATCCCTCAGAAATAATTTCTTTTCCTGCAATTAATACATCTTGATCGCTGTAGGCTCTACAAGAAGAATTTAAACTTAGGATCCCATTATTTTCTAATTGTATCCGTTCTGCGGGGTGATCACCACAGACTATAAAAATGGTCTCTCCAGGCGAGATATAAAGCCATTTATTTTTGTTTGCAAATTTATAAAAAATAGTACTGGTTATTCTGTTATAGAGGATTTTGCAATTACTAGGAACAATTCTTTGTTGTTTTAATAGTAAAAGCTCACAAACTTGCAAATTGCTGTAAGCATGGAGTGGATATAATTCGTCACATAGTAAGAAATTTGAGCTTCGTTTACAGTTTAACTGATCAATTTTTTCGAATGTCGAATATCGTTCATGATTGTTTGTTACAGCGATATAATGAAATTTTGGCTTAATATACATACAAGTCTGGTTATTACAAATTGGCAAAGGAAGAATGTGATACAAAAGTAAACGATCTTTTAGAAGTACGGGCAAGTTTATTTTAAATACAATTTTCCCATCAGCATAATAAATAATAATTTGTGACAATTTAATTGTTTCAGCTAAGTGATCAAGACTAGTATCAAATGGAAGCTGAGTATTTGATTCCAATTGGTTTGCTATAAAAACAAATTGCGTCTGAAGTTCGTCAATACTTATTAAACTAGAATGAAGTTGACCTAACCGTGCTAATTGTAGTATTTCAAATATGAGATTAGATTCATAAATGTATTGTGATAATAACAATTCAATTTCAGCGACATTACCTAAGCGGAATAATTCCATTATCCCGGTGGTATAGGTGTCGGAAGGTGGTTTTATTTGTGGTGGCAAAGTTTGACCAGGTTTAACATTCTGTGATATTTTAAATACCCTAGTATTTTGTGGCAAGGCTGCTTCGCCTCCGTCTAGATAATTTTTTATAAGAGATTCGGATTTTTCTAAGCATGTATCGCTACAAAGCCCAAAGATGGTCTTAGCTGTTTTCGCCAAAACTGACCACGGTATAGCACGTCGATTTTTGGCTCTAGTATGCCCTACAGATTTTAGACTTAAATCTATTTTTCGCCCAACTTCTTCGCGAATAAAATCTATTTTATCTACTATAAAGGCACATCGCTGTAATAGAGTTTTATCAGTAGTAGTTACATTATTTATTGAATTCCATTCAAAGGTGCGATTATCATAATTTTTACAATATTCTTTTAATTCGGTAATACGTAGTTTTAATTGGTCTGAATTAGTATTATAATAGCTTAAATCTAGATATGCGGTAAAATCGTAAGTTGTTTGTTGAACTCTCATTTGTCCCAAACTTTCATACAGTAAACCCGCAGTGGTTAACAGTCTGTCATCTTGATAAGGCGTGGTTGACTTAACAAGTCGTACTATAAATAGTAGTGGTATTGTGCTGAAATTTTAATCGAATTCTTTTATTATTATAGTGATCAAAACAAAATTTGACACAATAAGAATTGATTCACAATTTTTTTTCATTGGAACAAAAATACAGGTAAAAAAGATTATTTTCTAGGAATGGGAATTAAGTAATTAGATAGTGGAACATTATTTATTAGCTTTTCCCGTTTGTCCAAGTTATTGAAAAGAAATGATATAACAATGCGTTAAAAGACATTTTTTATAGAACCCCTTGTTTAAAATTATATAAGATGTCCTAAATGTTTTGGAACCAGAGTTGTATTTTTACGTGTTTTTTTTTTAACAAGGTATCTGTTATACAGAAAATACCAAACGTTTATAATACTTGAATATTACAGTACATTTCTATTCGTTGTAAGCGGTTTAAACTGGTCGTGTGTGTTACGTGTGTCACCAAAAACGGTTTGAGTACAATGTGACAACGTTGTAACACCCCAATAGGAATGCGGTTTTTTATTGTTGACCTTCCGTTGGTCCAGCGTGCACCTGTCTTAAGAGTATCGTGATAAAATCGCCCTACACAGGTTTTCGATTCTCGTCGCGTTTAGTATGTGTCCCGCCATATTCTTGTTCCGTTGTTAGTATTATGTCAACCGTTTGTGTTGCTTTAATATAAAATTTTACATTTTATATTTTCTTTTAAGTTATATTTTAAGTTATATAATTATTAATATGTATTAATGTATTTCAGAAAATTAAATAATAACAATAACGTTAAAGTAACAGCATAATATAAAATAACTCATATTTAAAATATGCGTCAGGCGTCATTACGCCATTTTTTCTTTTCATTATTATTTTTTTTTTTAAATAAAATAAATCCAATAATATTATTATTATTACAGCGTCGGACATTACGAAAGGACTAATTTGGTTTAAAAGTTTCTTACGAGAACTTACTAATAATAATATGTATAATAAACCTACTCGGGGAGAAAAATCGCACACCAAATTCTGGTTTTACTAAAGAACTTGTTTTATATTCATCATGGAGAATCAACTACAGGTTAGTGAAAGCTATTTTATTTATGTGCAGTGTTTTTTTTTTTTTTAGTGAACTAAAAGTGTTTTCTCTTTTTTTTTTTATTAATTTTATTTAAAAGTGCGATATTATAGAAACATGGCAGTCTTAGTATTATTCTTCTTCATCGGAACTATGACTGAAATATTTCTTTACATTATTTAAATGAACGACCACGTGTTTATTGCCCCGTAGTATCTGTACATTGTGGGAACCTACTACTTCTGTTACCTTATATGGTCCTTTCCAAAGTGGAGCTAATTTATTTCTTTGAGTATGATCCATTAACAAAACGTCGTCTCCTACCTCCAATTCTATTGGGTTAATTTTCTTATCGTAGCGTTCCTTTGACTCTACTTTTTTCTTTATTAAATTTTCCCTAGCTATTTTGTGAGCTACTTGCATACGCTGCTTTAAATCAAAATAGTAATCATCATAATTATAACGAGGTTCTGGTTCGCGCTGTAATTTAAAAGGTATTTCTATAGATCTACCATAAACCAATTGATACGGGCTATAGTTAGTCGACGTATGCACAGTATTATTGTAAACAAAGATAGCGTACATTATATTTTTATCCCAATCATCTAAGTTCTTATTTGAATAAGCACGCAGATATTCTGCTAAGTTCCTGTGGAGTCTCTCAATCGAGCCAAGCGAAATCGCGTGATGAGCTGAAGATTGAGCTTTATCTATATTTAGCAACTTGCATACTTGAGCAAAAGTTTTTGATAAGAAATCCGTTCCTTGATCGGTTAAAATTCGTTCTGGGAGTCCATGTAAACACACAAAATGTATTACAAGTGCTTCTGCGACCGTATTAGCTTTGTGGTCGGGTAGGGGAATGGCCAAGGCAAATTTAGTAAGGTCGTCTTTGATCGATAAAAGATAATTGTTTCCTAAGTCAGTGGTTCGCATAGGACCGACTATATCTAATTGAATGGTCTGGAAAGCTCGTGAACTTGTACTAGTAATAGCAAGAGGTTGTTTAACGTGGTGATTCGATATTTTGTTGCGTTGGCAAGAATCGCATTTTTTAATATACTCCTTTACTTCCTTTTTAAGCCCCTTCCAGTTAAAATAGTGCTTTATTTTCTTAATTGTCTGACTCACACCTAAATGGCCACCAGCAAGCTTTGAGTCATGGTATTGCGCAAAAATAGTACGTTTTTCTTCCGGTGTAAACTCTACGCGTGAACAAATAATAATTTTTATGTCGGTATCACGGAAAACATACCGTATCATTGACCTCACGTGTGACCAGTCCACACCGTCATCATCTCCTAATTTATTCATGGCTAGTTTATTTAAGTTGTTTTCTTCACAGAACTGCCGTAATGCTACTAACGTTAAAAACAGGTTTTCACACGTCGTTACCTGCTGATCGCGTGTTTTCGTTATTAAGAATATAATGTATCGGTCGTTATTTTTTATGAAAGTCGTCCCCCCAATATCGCCTGCTTGTACGTTTTGGTCGGCTCCGAATTTTTGTTTTAACTGGTAGTTAATACCGGTTCTAAAATTAAATTGCTTCGCGATCTCGGACACTATGTGATATTCGTCGGGTGCGTCTATTAATTCACCCGTTACCTCGGATACATTTTTATTAGTAATCAACTGTGTTTCAAATTTTTCAAGGAAAACTGGGTACGTTAAGTCTTTAACTTCCGTAATGCTGTATACTCGGCTTAGCGCGTCTACGTTTGAATTTTGTACTCCCGGCTTATAACGTATTTCATAATCGTATTCTTCTAATAATATTCGCCAACGGGCTAACTTTGATAAAGGGTCTTTTAAGTTAAAGAGCCACTGCAAAGCTCTGTGATCTGAATATATTGTGAACTTTCGTCCATAGAGATAAGGCCTGAACGTTTTTACCCCAAATACTATTGCTAAACATTCGAGTTCGGTTGTTGAGTAATTACTCTCACTTTTATTCAAAGTCCTAGAGGCATATGCTATAGGCTTTTCTTCTTTAGGCTCCCCCTGTGACAATATAGCTGCCAATCCCTTTAAACTAGCATCCGTAGTTAATATAAATGGCCTAGTAAAATCTGGGTATTGCAAAACGGGTTCTGAACATAGCGCGTTTTTTAATGTATCAAATGCCTCCTGACAACTTTCTGTCCATACAAATTTTACCCCTTTTCTTAATAGATTAGTTAATGGTTTTGCAATGCTACTATATTTATCAATAAATTTTCTATAGAAACCTGAGAGACCTAAAAAGCTCTTAATTTCTTTTGGCGTTCTGGGGACAGGAAAATTTAGAACCGCTTGGACCTTCGATTGGTCCGGACGAATACCATCAGCTGAAATAACATGCCCGAGGAATACACATTCCCTTTGAATAAAATGGCATTTATCTGGCTGAATCTTTAAATTATGCTGTCTTAACCGATCGAAAACGTCACGTAGCTTAGAGTTATGCTCGGTGAGTGTACTTGAATACACAATAATATCATCCATATACAATAGTGCCTTAAGTCCTATTAGCCCTGATAGTACTGTAGCCATAAGACGTGAAAAGGTCAAAGGGCTTCCTTTAAGCCCCATAACTGCACGATTAAAAACCATGTGTCTCGCTCCGTGTCTGGAGTTCATTACGGTGAATCCAGTGAGTTCCCGTGACGCTTCTGATAAGGGAATTTGATAAAATCCCGAGGCTAAATCTAGGACGCTAAAAATCTGACTTCGGCCTAATTGGTCAAGTATCTCGGTAATATTAGGTATCGGATAAAATTCATCTAACGTAACAGCATTTAACCCCCGAAAATCAACTACTATACGGTACTTTTGAATCCCACTAGCGTCTAACTTTTTCTTTACTAACAACAGTGGTGAATTCCAAGGAGAGAAGCTTTCCTGTATTATCTCGTCCTGTTCCATTTGCGATACCTGTCTACTTATTTCTTCTTGCTGCGCGAAAGGCAATCTATACGGTCTTAGGTACACGGGCTTTTGATCTGGTTTTATTCTAATTTCGTGTTCTATTGTATTAGTACAAGTTAATTTATCTCCCTCTAAATGAAATATATCTGCATAATCCCCACATATTCCTAAAATAGTTTCTTTTTCCTCCGCGTTCATATGATCGCTTCTAATTAATGTTTTAATCTTATTGATTCTATCTTCTTCGATATTTTCTACGTTAATATTATAAATACTATAACTGGTTTGTCCTTCATAAGTTATTTTACTTAAATCGTGTTTACTTAAACATGTCTCGGTTTCCCCGATATTTAATAGTCCTACTATAAACCCACCATCCTTGACAAGAGAAATCGCGCTGCTACAATATACGTCCCTAACCAGTTCTTGCTTATTTATTAATATCTCCTGCCCGTCCAAATCAGCTATTGGTACTGTTATGACCGTCTCTGACCTCGGCTGCAATATTATACAGTCGCTATTATTCTTGGCTACCTGCCCACTTTTTGTATCGGTTAGTTTCGCGCTACCGACATTGTTTATTATCCTGACATCTAAATGAAACTTATTACAGATGCTTTTTACTAATTTATTTCCATTACTATCATTATGAGCCCCGTCTGTATCGACTAAATCCGTGTTCTGTGACCCAATACATTCCAGTGTCGTGTTTTCTACATTTATATCCCCTGCGTCATTCGCATTTAAATCTATTTTACTACATTTGTCATTTATTTCATCATAACTAATATTTATATCTTTTTCATTCTTACCCAAAGCAAAATGTTCAATATTATTCGCCGCTTGATGCGAACATGAGGCACCCTGGCGTGACCCATTATCATTATAATTATTTTCAATTTTTCCTGCTAAGGGGAATTCAACTATATCCTCACTTAATCTATTCCTACTGGCTATATTCCCATCAACTACATTTTCATTAATTATTCTCCCATTGACTATACACTCGTCAATTATTTGTTCCCCGTTAACCATTAAAATACTCTTGGTATCTGTTTTACCTAACATATTTTCCCCAATTACATTACTATCCATATTCAAATTTTCTTCATTTAATATTTCATTATTTCCAACTATACCTAATTCTTTTTCATTTTCTAAAATATCATTTTTCCCACTTGGCTTTCCATTTTCGCCTAAAACATCATCATCATTATCATTTATCAAAAGAACATTATTACCCATATCTATCACCGTGTGATTTTCAGTAAGGAATTTTTCCCCCAAAATACCATCTTCCTGCATTATACAATTGTTACCTACTAAATTAAATTCTGTATATATTTCTTTATTATTAATTATTATCGGAATAACTATAGTACCATACGTTGGTATAATTTTCTCATGAATTCCCTTAAGATAAACCCTTTTTAATTCGTTAACCATAATATCATCTTTTACCGTGCTAATTTTTAAAATATTAATCTGAGAGCCAGTATCGACTAGCAACTGAAAATTATCGTTTTTGCTAGCGTTACTATTACAAAAAATATGCTTATTTATCATTGTCGTTCGGGTGATTCTGAAACAGTCTGAGATTCCACGGCTATTTGCCTCACGACGCGCGTCCCGTGACTCGCGGTCGGTTCCTGAAAATTTTCTGCTTTAATCGCGACGTTCCCCATATTTGCACGTTTCGCGTCATTTTCCCTTTTATAGCAAACAGACTCCCCGTGCCCGATTTTGCCACAATAGTTACAAACAATAGGACCCGCATTATTCGAATTAAAATTTCCCGTTTGATAATTAGTATTTTGCCTATTTTGCTGAGGTGGAGGTCTATTATTACTATTGCCATTGTTAGTGTTTAATCTACAATTATATGATAAATGACCTATTTGGTTGCAAATCCTACAACGTCTATTATCTTCATTAGGACGATTACCATTAAAATTGTTACCCCGATTATTATTGCCATTATTCCTTGGTGACTGAAAACCTCTATTCCCGTTGTTATTTTGACCCGTATTAAAATTATTCCCTGCGTTTTGCGATTTAAACATATCCTGTACCCCTCTATAAGTAATCAAGTCCTTTTCGGCTAGGACTGCGGTTTGCATAGCGCTATCAAGTGTAAGAGGATTTTTAGTTTTAACTTCAAATTTAAGTTGTTCATTTAACCCATTAATATAACTAACCAGAGCCTGTGTTTTTACATTTTCATTTATAATTTTCGCGTCTTCTTTTGATTTTCCCGCAGCTAAAGCGTTACATAATTTTTGATAAACTTCATCTACCCGTTCATTATAACTATTAACTGTTTCATTTTTGTTCATTCTTATTATATTTAATTGAATTTGTAAATTAGCCGCTGCAAAAGGTGTTTCAAACGCGTCAAGCAAAGATTTTTTCAACTCCTCCCATGATGCTAAAGTTTTATATTTAGTACAATTAAATGCACGGCCCGTAAGCTTGGTGCTTATAACCATTTTTAACAAAAGCGGTATTTGATCGGCATTAACTGAATTAATTATTGCCTCACATGCATTTAAAAATTGATAAATATCCGTTTCACCGGAGTATTTAGGAGTTAAATGTAACGCGTCCGTTAAACTTAAAGTGGGAGTTGTAGACATCGTTGCTTGATTAGTTTCTACGTCTGGTGTATTAGCCGTAGTTTCTGTGTTAATTTCTTTTGCCCTAGATTTTGTTTTCCTAACCGTTTGTAGTTCAACATGCACTACACCTAGTGTACTCCTAGTTAATCGCCTATCTGCTTCCCTAAGTGTTGTGTTCAAAAGGTCTATCGGGTCGGTTTCAGATTCCTGATCAATAATAATAGAACTACTGTTACTGTCGTCTAAATTAATTAAATCAATTTCATTAGATTCTAACGTAACCTCAGATAAATCTAATTCTTTCTTAACGTGAGAAGTGTCTAACTGCTTATTATTACTCATACAATCAACTTAATTAACTTATTTATATCCTTATATTATAGATTACTCACAACAGAGCGTGCATTTTGAGTCGTCTGGTCGTGTCAAAGAGCGTCGAAGAGCAAGAAGGCTGGAATTTCTTCAATTGGTCTTCCGTGTGATGTTGCAATCAGTCCCGCCTTTGACAATCGTACCGTATCTGCGCCAGTGTAAAGTTCCAGCAGTCTGTGGCCTTTGGATACTTTAACACACAAGTGGTTGAAGAAGGAAGATGGATGTTTCGTAAATAAAGTTAATACTTTTAATTAAAATAGGTAATACATGTATTCCAAAATACGCATTAAGTTGATACACAGATAATAAAATAAGTGCTTGTTGCAGGTATTGTCATAATACGCGGCCAAGACACTTCTGAGGGTGCTGTGGTGAAACGGCTGGTATTTACGCAAAATGTCCATCCGGTTCGGTGGAAGGAGTTCTTCGAATCCCCGCCTCGGTGACCTTTTCTCAGTTGTGCAAGCGTTAATCCGGGTTGTTGGTGAATGGCCAAGTTGTCTTCTGCTAAGTGCCTAACATTGTCGGATAGATACAATTTATGTGTTTGTTTGTGCGTTTTTACAATCTTTCAGTTGTACAAAATATATAATTTGCATAAATAAATTGGCTTTTACAATTTATAATTTGGATTTTACAATTTATGACGTTGTTTACATTTTGGTTTATACAAAGTATAGAATAACTCTTTCGGTCGTACACATATTAGTATTCAAGGAGAAATCGGTCATGACGTAAACATGGCTGGACTTGGTAACCCATTACA
>NW_026095898.1:0-11923 GCF_023614345.1 Adelges cooleyi
TATAAACATTTTTACAGTACATGGGACTCAATGCAGCTAGAAAGTAAGAATTTAAATGAACTAACATCTCGGTTACTTATTGAGGAGTCGAGAATGAATCAAGGTAGTTCGGTAGTTGAATCTGTAGAAGAAAATAATGCTTTAACTGTTAGAAAGTTCCAGAAGAAATTTTCTAAAAAGACAGGCAGTGAAAAATTTGGTGAACGGAAAGTTGGGAATCCAAATGTGGGTACTAAAAAGATAGGACCCTGTTTTTATTGCAAAAAGGGCGGTCATTTCAAAAAGGACCAAGACGAAGGGAAATTCGTCACAATCAAGTGAAATAGGACAAGCTTTTTACAGTGAACTGTTATTCACAGAACAGGAATCGGATAACTGGTATCTAGACTCTGGTGCTACTAATCATATGACGGGACATAAAAATTGGTATGTTCATTATAATCAATTTAAATCGCCAATTAAAGTGAAAATAGGCGATGGCACTATTTTATATGCGCAAGGTTCTGGTCAAATCAATATTATATGTTATGTTAGAAATGATCAGTATAATAATTTTATGACTAATGTTTAGTATGTACCTGAACTAAAATATAATTTATTCAGTATTGGTTCTACGTTGGACAAGGGCACGAAAATAAAGTCGGATAATAAAAAATGTGTATTCTTACTAAACAACAAGATCATTTGTGAAGCGGTACGCAAAAATGGCTTGTATAATGTTAATATTAGAATACAGAACCAGCCAATTAACAAAACGGGTTTCGTCAACGATATGCAGCAAGAAGCAACGGCCGTAGTAGCGGGTTCATTAACATTGTGGCACGAACGTATGGCACATCAAAACATTGGTTACGTAAGAAGTTGTTTACTTAAACATAATATTAAGGTGGAGAGTGACAATAACTTAACATGCGAGGCATGTATTATGGGTAAACATAGTAGAAAATCATTTCAAAGTCGTACGGACAAATCACAAAAAGTGGGAGAATTAATATTTACTGATCCTTGTGGACCTTTCCAGACAGATTCTCTAGGCGGGTCAAAATATTATCTTGTTTTTAAAGATGATTTTTCACACTTTAGAACTGTATATTTCTTAAAACATAAAAATGAAGTTAAAGACAAACTTGAATTGTTTATTAAATGTTTTAAAAATGAGACAGGTAATAAAATAATAGCAATACGTTCGGACAACGGCGGAGAGTTTGTTAATAAACAGGTTTTAGGAATATTAAACAAGTATGGAATCCGTCATCAGAAAACAATAGCCTACACACCACAACAGATTTCTTCAGAACGCGAAAATCGTACGTTGGTGGAGGCTGGTCGATCAATTTTATATTCCAGAAATATGGATTTATCATTATGGGCAGAAAGTATATCATACGCTAATTATACTTTGAATCTCACAGGTAAAAGCTCAATTAATAATAAAAATCCATATGAGATACTTATAATAAATTGCCTGACATAAATCACTTAAGAGTTTTTGGAACTAAAGTGTATGTACATGTACCCAAGGAAAAACGTCAAAAGTTAGATGCCAAGTCTAGAAGCGGTATTTTCGTTGGATATTCTATTGACAAGCGCGGGTACAGGGTTTATTTAAATGATACGAAAACGGTAAATGATTGCCGGGACGTTATATTCACTAAGGAAATAATAAATAGCTTAAGTCATAAATTGAAAATAAAACGTGGGAACTTGTCGACAGACCGATAAATAAAAGTGTTTTAAACAATATGTGGGTATTTAAAATTAAGTACAATGTAAATGGTCAAGTCGAGAGATTTAAGGCGCGTTTGGTGGTTAACGGGTCAAGACAAAAACCAGGCGTGGATTTTGGAGAAGTTTTTAGTCCAGTATGCCGATATGAAAGCATACGTACAATATTAGCGGTTTCTGCGGCTAAGAAACTTGAACTCAAACAATTCGACGTGAAAACGGCATTTCTTCATGGAGAATTAGATGAAGAAATTTACATGGATCAACCATTGGGTTTTAATGACAACTCGGGTAGAGTATGTAGATTACGTAAGTCTTTGTACGGATTAAAACAATCACCAAGAAATTGGAATTTTAGATTTAGAAATTTTCTAGAAAAATATAATCTTAATCCAACTGATTCAGATCCATGTGTATATAAATCATGATAATAATGAAATAGTTATTTTAGCTATATTCGTCGATGATGGTTTAATTGCTTCAAACAGTATTGCAAAATCACAAGAACTCATTTCAAGTTTACAACAAGAGTTTCAAATCACACAAGGAGATTTAGATAATTTCCTAGGTATGTCAATAGAGAAGCAAAATGATGGTTCATTATTCATTCATCAGGCCAAGTATGCAAATAATATTATTGAAAGATTTAATATGAATAATGCTAAAGAAGTTTCTGTCCCCATATCTCGAACAGACACGTCATTCGATAACACAGATACGCAGGTATTACAGCCAGGTAATAACTTTTATAGACAAGCAGTAGGGTCACAAGTAACAAGACCGGATTTAGCGTTTGCAGTTAATTATACAAGTCGTTTTCTTGCAAAACCTACAAATGCACACTGGCAAATAGTCAAGCGTATAATGCGTTATGTTAAACATACTTTAGATTATGGTTTGTGTTATAAATCAGATGATAATTTATTTTTGAGTGTCTACAGCGATTCGGATTATGCCGGCGACATTCAAACACGAAGATCTACTTCGGGACCTTGTACAATAGGGTGGAATTCACAACGTCAAGCATCAGTTACACTGAGTTCAACTGAATCTGAGTTCGTCGCTAGCTGCGAATCGATAAGAAGTTTAATTTGGTTTCAAAGATTGTTAACTGAATTAACTAATGAAAAGGGATTGTATAAACCTATTTTGTATATAGATAATCAAAGTACTATTCGTTTGATTAGGAATGCAGTTTTTCACAAGAGGTCAAAACATATTGATGTTCGTTATCATTTCATTCGGGAGAAGTTTGAAGAAGGTGTATTTGAACTGCAGTACAAAGAAACAGAAAACCAACTAGCTGACATCTTCACGAAGCCATTAGCCAAGGACAGACTTGAAAAGTTACGGTCAATCATAGGCGTGAAGAGGATCACAGAAGATTAATATAGTGTTAAGAAAATATTAATTAAAGGGGTGTGTTGAATTAATAATTAATATTCTATATATCAAGAAGTATTTCACAATATATAAATATGTTGTTTATCTGTATAATAAAAATACGTAGTTGTTAACCAGGAAATGTTGTAGAAAAACAAAGTTGTTTTTGTAAGCACACGTGTATGTGTAGACGCGTGCAACCTTGTGGGTTAATATAAATAGCATTTGATCTAAGGGCTCGGGGCTCAGTATTTCTATTCAGTTTATACATATTACTAGTGTATTATTGTTTCACTGTGTTGTATATATTCTATGTATAATATATCTTTTATTGTAATAACTTTATTTGTGTTGAATACTTTATTATCATCACTACTGGCACTCTGATACTATATTTATGTATAGTATTACAACATAGCCGGTCTCTAATAATGCTATCATAAGCTTGCTGGAAATCGATGAAAATCATGTGTAGGTCTTTGTCATACTTATAATACTTTTCCATAACCTGTCTGAGGGTGAATATATGGTCAGTAGTGGACTTTCCTTTCATGAAACCACGCTGGTATTTTAAATAATTAAAAATAAAATATATTATTAATAACAGAGGTATTAACATATTGTTTGAAACTCCTTAAACCCAGATGGTCCTGCTGATGTAGATGGACCTAATGACTTAGTTACTACAGGTTGTTTTGCTATCGTTTCAATGTCAGATATATTGCAATTATTTTGTTTATCAACAGTTATAATAATACCATCAATACCATCACTTATACTATCATCATTCACAAACCTTATATCATCATTTATATTGCCTAAAAAGTCACTAATGTCATGATAAGCTAGATTCAATTTTTAGATACTAAATTGGTCATAACTATTTTTGTTTTTTTCATTTTCAACATCAATATCACTGTCATTGTCATCACTATCATAAAAACTAACTTCTGAGCAGGAGGGTATATCAAAATCCAAGAAACATTCAATTTCTTCATCTTGTAAATTATTCATAATTATATACTAAAACAAAATTAAAAAAAATAAATTTTTAGAAAAAAAGTTGTAACACAGTAATAGGTAAGTAATATGTACCTTTTTTGCACGGTGGTATCGTTTGATACCTTGTATATTTACGTAAATTATACAACTCCTAAACTACTAAAGAACCGAAACTTAATAAAAAAAAATTCCCTATAACATATTATGTGTTGTACATAATTTTTCTAAATTGTAATTTTAATGTATAATAATGAAAAATCATTAGTTCCACCGGTAAAATGTGTACTTTATCACTATAGGAGTTTATCACATTTGGATTTGTTTTATTTCTTATATATATAAACCTAGTAACAAATAAAGTGATATGATTCTTATCAAATGTACACAAGTGATACTTTTATGCAATTGGTTACACCTCAAAGAGCCACTCGGCAAACAACCACCGAAAATCGACACCGAGCCACTCGACAAGCAGCCACTCGAAGGGGTACCAACATATACAATATTTATAAAAAATGCACGATTATTATTCGTGTATGTTGTGCGGCTAGTATTGTTTATTTAAAGGGGAAAACTTGTACATTTCATAATTAATGCAATAAGGCTTGAACTATTTTTAATTCACTGTGTGACCTGTCTCCTGTTTTGAGTTTTTTTATTTAAGTTATAATCAAATCAGTTTCTATTATTGAAATTTATATAAAAAAAAAAACTGAAAGTATATGAAACAATATTTACAATATTATATTATCTGATAATTTACCAACAATAAATTGTCTCTTGAGTTTGTAAAAAAAAATGTTTTTCAAAACATACTTACACGTTTTATAATAAGTAAAGCAGAATGTTCATTGATCAAATTTCAATGAAATTATACTTTTTTTTTTAATTATTTAATACCGATGTATTATACCTATCTATTTAAAACAATACATCGTGAATACCTCATACGAAACTATTCGATACCCGACAATAAAATTAAACACATTTACTTAAATACTTTACAACTTCCAATAGGCAATAACACAATAATAAATTATAGTTAAATACTATTTAATTTTGTATTATATATTATCATATCTGTGTATTAGTTATCATGTTATATAAATGCCGAAAATAATAATTCCGAAAAAATTTAGAACCAAAACATATATTAACCGAAAATATAATAGCCGAAAAATATTAAGTCGAAAATAATGTCATCGAACGTATTTTAGCTGACACTTATTGTTTGAACAGAACCTTATAAGTTATAAATTATAATAGTATACAAAAACACTGTTACGCGCGCCGTGTGACCGCGTTGTGTCTACTGTCTACGCTATTTTTATAACATCTGTGATAAGTTCCATTTGTTATTGAAATATACAGCTATTTTTTATTTTGTGGTTGACATTTTTTTTCCATATATACTACCAATGATTAATTGTTAGTATTTGTTTATACTTAGCTACACAATAGTAAATTCAAACAGGGACAACCTATGGTAGACTGGCGCCTTGCCGATGCTGAATAAAATGTTTATATATTATTAAGCCGGCAGTAGTTTTTTGGGGTCTATAATAACCGGTATGGTTCTTTTGGATCTAGATATGATACACTCACCAGACTTATCACTAATGTCCAGCTAATATATAAATAGATCACTCCTGTTTATGTGTAAACAAGGTCAGATACAAGGGGAAGGCTGGAGTTAATAGTTAATAGTTTATAATACAATCTATATTAAATTTATATTTATAAACACAGATTTCCTTATTTCACACTATTATAATATACAAGTTAAAAGTTAGCTATAACTTAAATTTAACTGTGTATTGGAGTTGTCGATTGCATTATCTAGATGTTTTTATACATGTGCATAGAGTACACAAGGGTTTCACAAAATGATTGATACTTAGTGTGTGATATTATAATCAACGTGAAGTGGGTCTCATACGGTTAAAAAGTTATTAACGAAACGTTAATATTACTAAGTTTACTATAGTCAAGTTTATACAAACTAACGGTTGGTTACCGACTGCGGCCATCTATCACTGATGTTAAATAATTATGAGATTCGAGCTATCAAAAAAAAAATATAATGGTTCAACACGTTGGCGGTGGCCGGTACTTAACAAAAGACTGCAAGGAAATAGTTTTTACTAAAAAAATTGATGATTTTACTGTTTTTATCTATTTTTAATGTTATAATTATTAAAATTTATTTTATTATTGACCACGATTTAATAAAAAAAAAATTGTTTGGCTTAAGTATTCTAACAGCCTTGACAAAAATGTATTTTCTAAAATGATTATGTACATGTTTATTTTTAAAAGTTATTATCAGCAGTAATAAACATATAATATTAATCATTTGTTGAATAAAAACTAATAGTGTACATATTATGAACACAACGGATTTCATACAAGTTATTTTAGTATTAAAGTTAGAAACAATTGTGCATTATTAAAGAAAAATACTAAATTAATATAATCAAGTTTATAAAATATGTTTACTAAATTATTTCCACTTGGCTTATAGTTTTTAAATTTTGAACATAGTTGGAAAAATAACAAAGTATAGTTAGAACATTACAAATAATTATGGTATAAATCTACTTTACTGGGCAACCTTTTTTTCGATTATTTTTTTAAATCGACAGTACTTTTAATGTTGATTACGAATATGTAAAGAATTTGCGCCGCTCGCACTTAGTTTGGAAGTTACAGACTTTTAAAGTTCGCCGAAATCGACATACGTGCGCGCCCGGCTTTGCACGTCTACCCGCACCCGCTGGGTACTTCGTCCGTCGATCGCCGCTTAGTTATCATCGGATTCCTCGTCTACCTGCCTCCCGCCCGTCGTGGTCCTTTTTTTTTTTGCATCATAATTTCATCACGCTAATATTTGACTTGTTTGGGATTTTGCTATAGCGAACAATGAACAATTTTTGGCTCGCCCGATGCACATTGTTGAGACTTGAGGATGACTTAATAGTAAATATTAATGTTTTATCGCGCCCCGCTAATATTATAAAGTATTACGGGCTATTATAAAGCAATACATGTTATTCATTTTTTATAATTTGGTTATTCATTTATATTTTATGATTCTACATATATTAACACAAAATAAATATATAATGCTGTTTTTCTACAAACTCTGATGAAAATTGTGAGGGACACACACACATACATTAATTTATATATATATAGATAATAAAAATAGAAATAATTAATCAGATAAAAAAATCCAATTTATATAGATGGCCTATAGCATAAGCCAAATGGGTGGAAAATATACACATTTGCCAATTAGCTAAAAATGTACTTTTTTTGGATTTTTATATCGGTATTTATCTAATTCTAACCCTCTGCTTCTGAGTTTTTAATAATTAGTTCTAAGTCAATAAAAAGTAAAAACCTTTACCAAATACTTTTTAGTTGTATACATAATATATACATGGATCGTTCATTCCGATACTCATGAAAATGCACACAAATTAAACAATGTTCAATAACTTCACTTGTTTTATATTTAAAATATATTTGTAATTTAATTGGAATACATGAAAGCAAGTTAAAATATTATTCAATTAATATCGTTGCAATATACATAATTTTTTTACCTATGTATTATATTAATAAATAAGTATCAATAATATAAAAATGTATAATTATTTATAATAATAGAGTAAAAGTATTTAGAAACAATAATTATTATTAATAGCATGAGTAAACAATAAATCCTGTTGAGTAAATTGAAATGTTTACAATGAACATAGTAACAATGTCTACTATACAATAGGGGTTTTAATAAAAATATAATATTTTCTACAAAATTACTGTTTTTATTTTTATTGATATACAATTTGGAAATTACATTTTTTGCTATTACTCCGTTATAATATGTGGTGTCGGCCGCACAACATACACAAATAATAATCGTACATTTTACATAAATATTGTACATGTTGGTATCTCTTCGGGTGGCTGTTTGTCGAGTGGCTCCGTGTCGATTTTCGGTGGCTGTTTGTCGAGTGGCTCCTTGTCGAGTGGCCCCGTGTCGTGCTCCCATGCAATTACGGACCAAAAAAACATATTATGTAGTTTATCAATACATGTATTATGTTATGGTATCATATGATACCTACATGCATGAAGAGGTTAAGAATTAGCCAGTTACACATCTTATGATTTCCACTAAATGCGGTATGGTAGATGTGCGACGGGCCAGGGCTTCCTGTCTTAGGTCGCTGTAAATAGCTCTACTGGAAGTGGGAGGGGTCGCCTCGCAAAACCAGAGAACTATTGAAGTGAAAGGTGTGTCTAGTATGTATGTATATTGTGTGCGTATAGGGAATCTTATGGACTATAAATAACAAAAAAGACTCAATTTGCTAATCAATACTATTTCACAAAACAATACGCATATAAATAAACAATATCAATTAATATTAGCGCCACTTAGGCTCACAGTTAGTTTATAATACTTAATTAGTGAATAATAATTCACAATTTAACACTAGTGTCGATTAAATATAGTACAAAAATATTTTAAAAATCGCCTAGACGGCACAATAAATTTAACGCCTTGTAAATACAAAATAATTAAAGCTAAATTAAATATGTGAGTAGGAGGGGTGTTGATAAATTAGTAATAATAGTCGCGAAATACATTGGAATCCCAATATTGCAAGTGTATTGGAAGGGAAGGTATGTGTTATCGACATACACTGGACAGCCCGCAGCCACCACTTTACTGACAGAAGGATGTCATGCGTGTTCGGTGTTACAACTTGCAATAACACCCTTTTTTTACACGTAATTAATAGTTATGTGTAACATCATTTTTTGTGTGAATCATATAATTTTATTTTATATATATTTTTATATTTTATTGTAGCAAGTACCTAATTGAAATTCACAGGGACGATAGTAAAACACACTGCTCTTGGATTACTTAAGGGCCAGTTTTACCCTGTAGATTATTGTAAAATAGTAATACAATATTAAATATTTGTATCTACATAAATAATCGTTTATTTGTAGTTACTATCAATGTGCCAAACGAGGGCTCAACTTCTGCAAGGGTTCATTAAAAAAATCGACTGATGGGACATTAATTATCATCAAACCCCATAATGGACATGAAATGAGAGACAATAATGCGATGTTAATTAAATCTTTTAGATTGATTCTAAAAACGCGAGCCAGTAAAGAAAATGGTATATTAAAATTAATATATGATCAAGAATCAGAAAGGTATCTTAATCGATATTGTCTACTTGGTTTATTTTCATACATTTGTAAAACTTATATACAATTTTTTATTTTTGAAGGAATCCTGAAGCTAGCAGTCTCTATTCTTGGGCAACAGCTGAATCTATAATGCGTATAGCGAGAAGGCACTCTCTTCCGAAACTACCAACTTCTTGTACTGAACTGGCAGTTCTTTTTGAAAATGGAACACTTCCACGATATTCATGCTGTAATGAAAGCATATTCAAGGGCTGTGTGCTATGTATTGACGGTCACCAAAGTCTAATATTTGCTTGCACTGGTTTAATTCAATTAGTAGCGAATGTTGAAGAAATACACGTTGATGCTACATTCAAAATTGTACCCCCAAACATGGGTAAACAATTATTAACTATTCACTGTACGATTCAAAACCATGTAAGTTATTTTAATATTTCACATGTTTATTTTTTTTGTGGATTACGTATAATTATTAGTTAAGAAAAGAATATATTTAAACAAAAATAAAAATGAATACAATTTTTCTAAATGCAGAAATAGAAAGTACCTATGACAACTATTTTTTTGGTTAATAACTTATATAGAAAACAAATTGTCTAGCCACTCATACACATAAGATTCCTGGAATCTTAAATATTTTTTATGTTGTTTTTAATTGTAATTTTATGTATATATTTGTTTAGTCCATACCTGTTGTATATTGTTTAATGGAATCAAAATCAAGGAATGCCCACATTAGTGTTTTAAATTTTGTGAAATCAAATATTGTCCCAAATTTAAAGCCATCTGTTGTTATAATAACAGATTTTGAGACAGCCCTTCGAGATGCATTAATATCATTAATCACCCAAGCAAGAGTTGCTGGTTGCTGGTTCCACCACAATCAAGTAGATTATTTAATAAATAAGTATTTTTTACATCTTGATCATCTCTATACGAATGTCGGTAGAGCCATTCTCTTTGTTTAGGTTGGCCAAAAATATATTTATCAGTTATAATTTATTATTTCATACAATTTCAGAGACGTATTTAGGGGAGGGGGGGGCTTGGGCCCCGGACGGTAAAATTTTAGGGGCGGTAAATTTTGGAGAGCATTTTGATATAATACGGTAGGTCATTTGGGTGATAAAAAAAAGTAATGATACTAATAAATGTATAATTGTGGTTTTCATTTGTCACGAAACATGCATTGAAAATGCCAGGACATGGAAAAGTATATTTTAGTTTGAGAATTAAGGTACATAGAATATGGCCGCCCGAAAATATTTCGTAGACATGTTTATACGGTCGTGCCAACTGCCAGTAATAATAATCTTAGTTTGTAACGTTTATGTACTCGTAATCTATTATCTATGTTCGTAATCACAAAGAAAAAAAAAAAGATTTGTAACCATAAGTAGAAATTGCGTTACGAATTTATGTTTCTTGTCCTACATCTAACTGTTCTGCTGAGAGGTCTTTTTCAGTCTTAAAAAAGGTCAAGTCCTATTTGAGATCCAGTACTACAGACGAAAGGCTAAATTCTTTGGCTGTTTTAACTAAAGAGTCAGATTTAACAAAGAAGTTAGATTATGATGATATCATTGATACGCTCGGCGTAAATTCTACTGCTTTTGCTCGCCTTTTAATGACGTTTTTTGTTGAAAAAGCTCGGCGTAAACATTTTTAATTTTAAAATGTTTAATATTCTTATACATATGGGGAGTTTTATTATTAAGGGATTTTTTTTTAAATGTTGTCATTTAACCTATTACATTTAGATTTTTTGTATAATTAATAATAAATATACCTTATATGATTATGTAATATGTACTTCAATAAATGTATTTTTGCATGATTTTCTTTAGTTCGCTAACACGTACGTACGTACGTTTGTACGGTTTTTTTTTCAAATCTTGCAAAATTAATTTAACCCACTTCCCGATGTCGTATAGAGCTGAAACTTTGGCACAGACACTCGTCTTAGATGACAATACAATATTCTGTAATCATAGATATTGCATCCAGGTCGCCCTACACATGGTCAAATGTGGGGGTCATTTCACTAAAATTTCTTTTTTTTCCAAATCTTCCAAAATTAATTTAGTAATCTACTCAGCAATTATTAAATACCTTTAATAGGACTAAAAATTAAAAAACAAAAATAGTAAAAAGTGAACTAAAAAGTAAAAAATAATTTTATTACAAGAACAATTTACCAATCAATTGTAGCATATTTTATTTAAACTGTCAATTACTTTGAAAACAACCGAAAATTAATTTTTGGCTAAAAAGAAAAGCGTGGGCCCTATTCAACAAAGTCCCTAATAAATTTATCAGGTAATGTTTTATATTGTAAGTTTTTTTTGTAATTTAAATTTGGTTTAATATTAGTGTGTGACACATACATTTCTTAATACTTAACTCAATAAATTTGGACTTTGTTGAATAAGGCCCACGCTTTTCTTTTTAGTAAAAAAACTAATTTTCAATTGTTTTCAAAGTAATTGACATTTTAAATAAAATATGCTACAATTGATTGGTAAATTGTTCGTGTAATAAAATTATTTTTACTTTTTACTATTTTTTT
>NW_026095899.1:0-11095 GCF_023614345.1 Adelges cooleyi
AGCCCACATCAGAGTAAAACCAATACCTTCTCGCTTTGCCTCGAAGCTAAAATAAATAACTCTACCTAATTGTATATTTTATCATCTAGAGATTCGCATCGAAACGTTTATTTAAATGTAATAAATTCACTTTAAGTTGTAATCATTCTTAGAAAACCTGTGACCCCACTATGCTGCCTTTTAGCTTAAATCTGCAGCTGATAAGGTACTTAAAACCGCCCGCGTTCAATCCCCTTTAGCAATTGATAATTCCTAAATTGTACAAAATGCTTTATTCAGCATTCTCTATACCAATTAGTCGTGTAGACTGTGAATGGTCTTATTTTTTTTGTCACCCATTTAATTACAAAAAAGATAGTTTTGCAATGACTCGCTGTTACAACCATTATTAAGTTATATAGGTACAAAAATGTAGGTAATAAATTCTACAATACGGTAAAAATATTTTGCACCATCAATCTACCCTAAGGCGTACAATTTCTTATTTGCGTAGTCAGTCGTCGCAGATGTATATAAAAAAAAAACATTCTTGACAAAAGAATGAATAATTGTCAACAAATGCCACCGGTTGTTCCACTGCCTATACAAATTTCACTATTTTCCCCATCGTTGCCCTAAGTAATAAATATCAAAAACGTATGGCATATCGATTATTGTACGTTGCTCTATATTTTCGGCTTTCTTGATTTCAACACATAGTCATTTTATGTAGGATTTTTGAATATTTTTACATATTTTGTTTCGTATTATTTACAAAATGGTATAGCGCGGTTGAAAGGTAAACATATTATCACATCTGCGTATTCAACTCCTAAAATCCAAAACTTGAAATGAACCATGTCAATCAATTGTAGAATAGTACATACATTTTGTCTTGAAAATCTGTAGTAACCCACAGTGTGATTTTGCAATCAAAGGTAACATCGTACAGTTGAATATTCTACTTGTAATATATTAAATATGATGAATATCAAGATTATTATTTTACTCAGTCTAGCAGCATATGCCTCGTAAGTATTTTTTTTAAACATTATTAATTGGGTTACCACTTGTATAAAAAATCTAATCAAACCTAGAGTTTTGGTGTTTAAAATATCATTTTTAGTTTCGATACAAAGCGTGAAGGTATTGGTTTTACTCTGATATGTGTTTTTTTGTGTCTGTATACACTGTAACTTTTTTAATACTAGACCAACCCCTTCTAGTAGCAACTCTATAAATCACAAATTTCATCTAGTTGGTACTTGGGGGGGGGGGGGGGTAAATGTTGAAAAAGTTTTTTACTTTACAGTCAAAATTTGAAAAAACAACCGTACGAGTTTTTAAGTTAGAACTTTTACTGGCTATAATTTCGAGAAAAAAAGTCGTATCGAGTTGACATTTATAAGAAATATTTATTTGGTATGCCCGCATACGTCTGTTGTATCAAATTTAAATTAAACCCATTTCCCACCCCCCTAGAAAGGGTTCAAGTTTTTTTGTATTTTTAGTTCTTTAGCCGTAGTTTTAGGACCTTTAAATTGAAAATTTGTCAGTAGTTAGAACTCATATGTATTGATAAAGTATTATACGGAAATTAAATTCGGCACTACAGTTTTTTTTAATGGCCGGAAAACTGTGTTTTCGCAGATTGGATATATTTTAACAAAAATACCTAAAATCTTAAAGAAATTTTTTATCAAATCATTAAAACAACTTTATGTAGATCTATGCAGAATGATACGATTAAGTTTTGTGCTTAAGTACCACTTTTGACTTTTAGTTTACACAAATTTAATTCTTTTTTTTTTTACTTAAGTTTTTTTTGGCTGAGTGAAATTAAAAACTGATAATAAATTCGTAATCACTGACCCCAAAAACATATAATTTGACCACTTTTGAAGCATATTACATTTTAAGACTAGATCAAATCTCATGAACATTTAACATTATGATACTGCTCCTATACTATTATTAAAAAAACATAATTTTTAAAATCTCCATAAAGGTTGTTGTTAAATAACAGGCAACAGCCGACCGCTAGTGGCTAGAAAACGTTAGTAATATTTAACTAATAAGTAATATATGTAGGTAAAATTTCTTGTTTTCTCCATCACAGTACTCAATTTTTCTTTAGGAAATAACAAGAAATTAATATACAGGGTGGAGCAGTAAAACAGCGATTTTCTAATGTATTTAAATGGGAAAACCCGTTTCACTACCCCACATTTTACATTTTAAGGATTTAGTCAAATAGAAGTATAATAGAGTTTTGAAATAATATAATCTATGAAGTAAAATAGTTTGTGTGAGATTGCTCTAATGGAAGTATATAATACATAAATATTAATTTTATTGAGGATAAGCGATTATAATTTAAACTATGGAGTACAAACGATTGAAACATGAATCGTCGACCATTCCAACTAAATTTAACAAGACATTGTATATGTGTTATTTGGTCCACTACGTTTTTGCAAAAAAAAAAAAAAAACAGTACTGTGGGGTCGGGGCATAGTTGGGTCGGTTCATAGTGGGGACGGGGAGGTCACAGGTTTACAGGAATTTTTAAATCTGAAAGTGATAAAATCACTTTCGAAAAAACGCTTCGATGCAAATCGGTAGTTAGTATTTTCAAGCCAGTACAGTCCAAACCAAGCACAGTATAAACCAGCAAAGTTAGAAAGTTTTAAATTAAGGTTCTGTATTTACAAATGAGCATCAAAGCGTTTATTTGAAAGCGATTTTATTCAATTTTATCACTTTTATTTATAATAATTCCTGTAGACCGGTGACCTCTTCGTTTCCTCATTGCTTTGATTCCATTAGGCCTATACTCTACTGTACTAGTCCTCTCGGATAAAATCACTTTCAAATAAACGCTTTGATACTTTGTACTGGTTTTTTTTTTAATAAACGTTAACTTTTCAGATGTGGCCAATCTCATTCAAGAGTAACAGGTAATTAAATAGAATTAAGTTGTTGATAAGAAAAAAAAAATTTTAAACAAATTTAATTCAAATATTAAACCTAAATAATGTTATGTTAACTCAAACAGGCCTGGGCATTTTTTAAATGTAAAATATTATTTGATTAAGCAGGCGATTATATAATGTATTTTATTAAAATGTTAGACATAAATGTTTAGTTTAGTTTCTAAGTGAATTTTTAATTTTAATTTTTTACTTTTTTGGAATTCGTGTACTTTCTGCGCTAAAAAAGAACCTGAAGTCAGCGTGTCAAGTAATGTATCTGGGACTTACTAGGACACGCCTAATGATTAATCGATAAAATTGTTAACTAGTTGAAAATTATATAAAATGCGTAATGGTGTTGCAATACACAATTATTTCTAAACTTTTTTCTTTAAAATTGAATTACGTTCCATATACTTATGTACTCGTATAGTCTTAATTTTTTTTCAATTCCATATAAAAACCGGCATTCAAAGAAAGTATAATTAATTCGTTTTGTCTTACAGTTTAACTGTAGTTTATACTTCATAGAACAACACAATGTTTTTATTGTTCTCTATTTTGTCACTATTTTTAGCTGAAGCTCCAAATTGGGCTGATCAAGAACTGGAATTTGTGGCTAAGGTAAATTATACTTTTATTTTAAAACTATTAGGTTTTTGTCAATATTTTGCTTAGTTCTTGAATTATATATAACATAAAGGTTAAAATTTTCCAAATAGCCATTCTTACCTAGGAAACTATTATCATTTTAGTTTGAAAACTTACAAATAGATGGAAAATCTGATGATGAGGTAATTAATACTATTATTTTAAAACTATTAGGTCATTATCGATATTTTGGTTAATGTTTGAATTATTTGTAACATAAAGGTTAAAGTTTTCCTAAATAGCCATTCTCATCTAGGAAAATATTATTATTTTAGTTTAAAGACTTAAAAATAACATTCTTGTCATAAATATTTATAATCAAAATAAATTTTAATATTGTTTGTTTAAAAATATTTTTGGTATTGTTATATAAGATTAAAATTAAAATCGCAACTTGATCATTTGAGTTTTTAATGTTTCACTTAAAACTTTATTTTTGTCCTAAAAATGTATACATTTTTACTACTTTGTTAATTATTAAATAATATATTAAATTAAATTCTACACTCTTTGTTTTAATAACTAATTATTAGTATCTGTAAATCCGAAAGTGTTAAAAAATGTATTCTAAATAAAACTATTTTTTAAATTTAAAGTATACGTCTTGTGTTGTATAGAGAATAATGAAATAATGTCTAGATTAATATTTATATAATTTATTAATTAGGTTACTAAAACATTAAAGCTTATAATAATATATTTGTTTGTATTCAACAGCTAAATTATATTTGTGTTAGAGCTAAATTGCTCTAACAAAACATTTAATGATTTATGATTATGATTTAAATTAATCATTTAAGTTTCAAAAGTTCCTTACTAAGGTGAGAGGTGGGTAAAACAAAACAAAAATGTGAAAGATTGAGATTACATTATGTAAAAACAACATAAAAAAAAATTAATTTCTTATTAAACCCTATGAGATTTTGAGTAATGATGTTTATATTAATTTATAGTTTGGGTAATAAAACATCAAAGCTTGTAATAATGTGACGTGTTTACATTGGCATACCTGTACGTAAATTAAAATTTTATAT
The DNA here is from genome assembly GCF_023614345.1 of Adelges cooleyi. NCBI lineage: Eukaryota > Metazoa > Arthropoda > Insecta > Hemiptera > Adelgidae > Adelges > Adelges cooleyi. The sequence continues at coordinate 4,640 of NW_026095899.1, forward strand.
TACCCCCAAATAAAAATAAATGTATATATTGGATTTGTTCTTTTATTTATAATTAATTAATATACAAATGTATATTTTTTTGTTGCTTGTTAATTATTAGCACGTAAGTTATACCATTGAGTATATATACTCAATGGTTATACGCATATTTAAGTATATGAGTATTTAAATTTTATAATTTCATATGGAATTAAACTTTATAATGATCAACAATTTTCAGATTATAAAAGATGCGTTCGAAATTTGTAGAGAATGGTTCCATTTCAAGGACAGTTTGATAAACACTAAAATTACAATTTATCAATTTACCCGGTACATGGTACACCCCAATGACGACGATTTTTATACCTTTCAAAGCTACGTATCGAATTTTGAGTTTTCACAACCATTGGACGAAATAAGTAGTAAGTATTAACTACGCACGTTACTTATCATAAAACAGTATTTTTGTTTTATTTTCGATGCGAAACTGTAAAAAAGTTGGTTTTAAGGAAATTATTTTCATTTGCATTTACAATAATTAAAATATGTATCCTTTTTTTTAACAACACAGCTTATAAATGATGTGATGTTATCAAACATTGTATGTCTTAATCATTTTTAACAATGATTGTCCGAAAAATGTAAAAAGTGACGAATAAAATAAATTTCTTCATCGAAAACTGCACCACGTCGTATTCCTATAATAAAAGATATTATATTTTATATTTATATTCAAACTTTTTGTTTCGTTTTAGAGTCGATTGATTTACAAGCATTTAGTGAAGTTTTTAAAGACCATTGTAGAATATTGAGCACATCCGTTAAAAAATTCGCTCAAGAAAGGAGAGATGCAATCATATTAAGCAAAAAAAATGAGATAGAATTATGGCGTAGAACCAATGCATATAGGGAGGAGTGAAGAATGGATGAATAATTAGCCGATTGGTTGGTAGTTTAATAAGAATATAAATTCTTATTAAACTACTATCCAATCGGCTATAATAGTATATATGTTAATGATTATTTAAATATATATATTTTTAAATGTTTAAAACTCTCTTGAAATGTTATTAAAAAAATAAAAAAATGTTAAGATAAAATATATCTAAACGACTTAAATGACGAAAAACGACTTTTCAAATAAACACCGATTACTTATATTTCGTGCAATATTATTTTTATTTATAAAACAAAAGAAAAATGTTTATAATTTTATTAGTAATTTAGAAAGGGACAAATTTGACCAACTTTTCAGTAGGTATACAAGATGGACTTAAAGGAATTTGGTTTTCTAAAGGAACGTTACCTGCTTCTATCTGCTTAGTATTCAAACATTGTTATACATTGAGATATATTTATCATTTCAGTTAAGTGTCAATCAATAATCATTGTTTATATAACTCATTACTTTATCGTTTAATTTTTTACTACTAGCTAAAATTTTAGTTTATTGCTGCTCAAAATTTACGGAAGATAATCTAGTTTTTTTCAAAATTATGATAAAATTAAGCAGCTCATTTGAATTTAGTATAGGAGAGAGTGGGGTTAGTTGTTACACTTTTGATGTTAATATTTTTTTTTAAAATTGAAAACCGAATTAAGTAGCTGTGTCAACATCATGCAGCATGCTATAGCAGTGATGACCGTAAAGTGTCAACGGGTTAATATTTTTTCCTAAAAGCGGCAAAAACATTCTATTCTTGAATTGTTTATTTAATTGTATTTTTAGGAATTAAAATTAGACTTAACTATAAAATATAATCAAGAATAGTGTACAAGATGTAAAATTGGTTTTGTATATTTTATTCTAACGGATAAACAATTTTAAGAACAAAAAGTACTGTTACTTGAAATCAATGATACGTATGTGATAAAAACAAATAGTAGTAGTATATCGACTTATGCTAAATAAAAAATAAAATGTTTTTCTATGAAATATTTTCGTATTCGAAAAATTTGTACAAATAAGAACCACAACAACAGCAAAAAACACAATAATAATATCGTTTTAACAGCAAATGATTCAAGTTTTGATTTCGACTCTACGCGTCGATAAAATGTCTGTTAATACTTTATACTGAAAATTGAGAAAAATTTACAAAAATACCGGTCATAAAATATGGGTTTGATAATAAAAAATAAAATGTTAAAAATAAATTATAATATAAATATAAAATAAGATAATGAAATATAGATATAAGTACAATAGAGTATTTAATACATATTTTCCTATTAGCCCCATTATTTAAAAAATATTGTTGTACAAATAAAATCGAGACGTCGGAAAACGAATCTACTAACGACCAAACCGAATACGCCAATGGTATTATGCCGCGGTTGATTTCCATCAAAGAATTGTATAGGAACCAAGACATCATGGAACCCGACAAGTAATCAATTAATATTATTATACGGGGCATAATTTCCAAAAGTGGGGGGTGTATAAAAGATAGAACCTATTTTTTAAAAATATATATTCATATTTATGAATATAATAAATATTTAATAATAATATGGGTGTATAAAATAATCGATTAACAATCTAATAGAACCTATTTTTATAAATATATCTATAAAAATCATTTAATTCCTTAAATCAATGCCTGGTTTCAAATTCATACTATTCCCATTCTGAATTATTTCTAATTGGTAGATATAACATTATATATGTACCCAACTATCTACTAGGTATCTACTAACTATCTGCTATCAAAATGTGTATTTAAATTACCAATATAGTTTAATAATAATTGAAATATTAATTATATATCATATTACTCTTCTTGTGTAAATATAATTTGGTTTTAGTTGATGATTTTTAGTGGGTACTGAATTAATAACTGGTAAAAAAATTATTTAAAGTGTTTTGTTTATAGTTCGTAATGATTAAAACATAATTCAAGCTATGATAGAAAAACACATTTTATATTTTATAAATGTATGTATATAAATAGGCAAACGGTAGCTTTTAATGAATGAAGAAGTAAACTTTTTCAACTTTTACCGGGTGAGGGGGGGGGGGCCCTCCCCAAAGCACCAACTAGATGAAATTTGTGATTTATAGAGTTGCTACTAGAAGGGATTGGTCCAGTATTAAAAAAGTAACAGTGTATACAGGACACAAAAAAACCACACGTCATAGTAAAACCAATACCTTCCCTGCTTCGCATCAAAGCTAAAATAATAATCTCAAAGGGTCGTAAAATACTTTTTTCACGGTTACATCTATGAAAAGAAAAATTCTGCGACCGAAGTCTAAACCATCCATTACATAATATAATATCCAGAGTTGATTAAATTCAATCATTGTCAGCAAATTTCTGAAAAATTCTTACATTTATATAATAGTACTATGTGATACAATATAATATACACTATCTGGTTTTTTTTTGTGCTGTAGTTTTTGTTAAATATTGAATGTATTTAAATTTTAATATTTTTAAGGTAAATAAGCGTTTTGACGCAAGTTAGATTAAGTCATTGGTCGTTATTATGTTTAGAAACAATTTAACTGGTTTTTCAAAAACATTTTCCCTTAATATAAATGTTAGTTTTTATATAAATAAAAAATGATTAACTTTAAAAACTTACTCTGAATCGTTTAAGGTTGAAAATCTTTAAAACTAATAACGATGGAAAAATAAATAAAACTGTTTGCCTACGATCGGATTAGTCCGAAATGTAAAACTACTCCCCTCGCCAACCCGCGATAAGGAACTTCGTTTCAAAAACCGACCACGTGCTACATGTTTTTTTAAATGTAATATATGTTGGAATAATAATTAATATTCTATATATCAGGAAGTATTTCACAATATATAAATATGTTGTTTATCTGTATAAGAAAAAAAATACGTAGGTAGTTGTTAACCAGGAAATGTTATTGAAAAACAAAGTTGTTTTTGTAAGCTCACGTGTATTTGTAGACGCGTGCAACCTTGTGGTTTAATATAAATAGCATTTGATCTAAAGGCTCGGGGCTCAGTATTTCTATTCAGTTTATACATATTACTAGTGTATTATTGTTTCACTGTGTTGTATATATTCTATGCATAATATTATATCTATTATTGTAATAACATTATTTGTATTCAATACTTAATTATCATCTCTACTCGCACTCTGATACTATATTAGTGTATAGTATTACAACAATATATTATTTATATAGTATTTACTAAGTAAACCGTGTATAATACATTTTAAGTTAAGGGGATTCGATACCGGCCTTTTTTTTCCAGTCAAAACTCAAAACACATCATTTTTTGTCCATCGCACATGCCGAACCAGTAATCCGATAAGTAATTTGAAAACAGATTTGAATTTGTCGTGAAGTTTACTTGAGTTCTACAAGGCACTTTTTTCAGTTTTGAATTTTAACCCTGTACAAATTTGATTTTAAAATTTGAAATTTTATAAAATGTTCAAATGTTTCTTATTCATAGCAAGAAAAAGATATCAAAAAAGTACCTCGTAGTATCGATCCCAAGTAAACTTCATAACGAATTCAAATCTGTTTTCAGATTACTAAGCGGATCACTAGTTCGGCCTGTGCGATAGACAAAAAAATGTACTATTATATTAACTAAAATGGCTAGTGGGACTTAAACCACCCCACTATCTACTCCTTTCTCAAAGTAAAATTTATCAGGATAACCTCACAAGAACTTTCGAAACCATCTGCCCCACGCTGTACATCACATATAAAAGCAAAAAAAAAAAAATCTGTTATAGTAGAAATACCATTATTGATAAAAACATTGTACCTAATTACAATGATGTGATAAAAATGTATTTTTGTTATTTTTAGGCATATTTTTTTATTCAGTAGTGAAAGGCAAGTATTTGTTTTAGTTTGATTTTGTTGGATTCATGTGAGCGAGGAGTCGAAAACATCTGTCTGTATTAAGCTGACTAAGTGCCGAACCACAGTCCCCCTTAGTTATTTGTTTCTAGGGAAACTACCAAGCTTGTGGATTTTTACGAATTTGAAGTAAACTGATTACAATTAAAAGAACCAATGGCTAAAAACGGCGAGTAGGGGATGATAATTGGAGATTCCTTGATTATTTGGAGTTTTGGTCTCTAAGCTTTTCGACGCTACTATCCCATGTTAAGCGTTTGGCGTTGTAAGTCACATATTATTTTAGAATATAATATTTGTTAGTATGTAAGCGTTTTCCAATTTTACAAGAACGCCAAATGGTGTTTAACGCATTGCAAAATCAAAGTATCGTCGACACTAGTTCTTGTGTACTTACTGTGGTTCGTGTTTATTTATGACACACAAGGTGATCATTTTATCGTGAACCACTCAGTATCTTATAGGGTTTATTAAGAAATGTAATTTTTTTATCATGATATGTTTATACAATGTGATTTGGAGTAGGTTCACCACCATATGGCAATTATGATATTTTTCGAATACATTTTACTTCTTCAAACAATTAACTTGAATTCAGAATATTTTTAATTATTAGTTTTAAAATGAAAATTACATTGAAACATTTGTACTTACATCGCTTTATATAATATTATAACGATAATATTATGTATATAACATATCGATACATTAGAGCACACAAGTGCTATGCCTATTTTTTTCAAAATCGTCATTGTGGGTATCCATGAGCTCGTGATACAAAACTGAATCGAATGAACACCGGTGATACGTCCAAAGAGCATAAAAAAATGTTCATCTACAAATTATCGTAAAATTCTATGTCCTTTGTGGGTTTTTTTTAAAGAGCTCAAGAGTTAAACTGTATACCCAAAAAATTATCTAAAGTGGACATAGCACTTGTGCGCTCCAATGTATCAATCATAGACAAGCTATGATTTATTATATTAATTTATTTTTGTAGCACAAAACACTCATTAAGAACTCTTTTCTCTTAAAATGCATTTTGTTCAAATAAAAGGTGGAATAAATCAGCATAAACTAAATAAAAAATATGGCAGCATTAAACAAAAAAAGAATATACCAATCGGCACTGCTATTTTTTAGCTGTTAAAAAAATTTCAAACTAGATTATATTTTATATTTGGTCGATTTTAGTGAGAATAATAAAGTATAATTTTTTTAGTATGATTTTTAAGTTAAACGATAAACTAAGTAAGTTTATTGTATGACAATAATATTATAATTTTAAACTATAATGTATTGTTACTACTTTTAAATTTTTACTTAAGTAAAAAAAAAGCAACTTTGCCATTTAATAGTTATTATATAAATCCCGTACAGGAATCATAAAATACCTAGAAACCTAGAAAACTAGATCAATGAAAACTTGTCATTTAGAATCAAAAACAGTATAAATTAACACAATCTAAAACGAATACAGCATTAACCAGCAGCACAATAAAATCAGTACAGTATGAAAAGTAGAATAGAAACAATATTGTTTAATCCCAAAGTGATCTTAGTGAAATCAAACGCTTGTATAAGAATTTATGGATAGTAAGAAGCCAGCG
>NW_026095900.1:0-10184 GCF_023614345.1 Adelges cooleyi
TAGTGATGTGAACTAAATCCGGATTCTCCAAAAATCCGACAAATCCGGATTTTGAAATCCGAAATCCGAAAATCCGAAATTCGGATTTCAAAATCCGAAAGTCCAAAATTCGGATTTCAAAATCCGAAAATCCGAATTTTTAGTTTTACAATGCTTATTTCTGTTTTTTAAACCTGAAAGTCAAATTTTAGGTTCTTAATTAAATTGAAATAAGTAAATCAAATCATTTTCACTTCTAAAGTCTAAGATACTGTGTTTTTATTTTAAAATGTATTTGTATAATTGATTTATTTAGTGTAGCTATTTCCGATAACGACCGATTATATATATAAAAAATTACAAAAAATATTTTGACGTCGGCTAATCTTGCGCCCTTGTCGTATCGTATGTCTAGAAAATGATTTATTTTGACTATAAAAATCGGTCAATATATATGTATATAATAAAAATATGTAAAACAAAAGCATTATTAACAAACAGGTTGTCTTTAAAAAGACAGTTTTAAAAGTTGACCACCGTACCGCTGCGCCTAAAACTTAAAAATATATATATGTATATCATGCAGTATATTCCATATAAATTATTATTATCCAGTATCTTGCTTTGGAGAAAACAAGTCATGCAACTATTTATATTCTACACATTATGTCTTATAAACCACAAAACTGTATAGTTATAATACTATTCGTTACCGAGCCTTTGTTATCTGGGCCTACCTAGATAATATGTGCGCGTCTGACTACCTAAGCAAAATATAGGACGGCTTGTATTTTACGATCGGACGGTTTTCTAACCGTCCGTTACCATTATGTGCAGTGCGCAGTGCATTTGTATGTTATCCTAAGACGAAGCAAGAAGTCATCGTTGTTCCACGTAAGTACGTTTTATTATAGAAATTTATAAGTGAATTCATTATAATCATAAAGGAAAAATGGGGATTTTATAATAAAATCAATTGTAAAAATGTAGTGAGATATTTCAAATATTTTGGTAAATTAAATTATATATAAAAGTGCGCTTAAAATTACCGTAAAAGGATATTCGCTCTAATACCGCGTGGTACGCATATAAGAAATGCCGAACATTTAATTATTTTTGACCTTTTAAACAAAAAAAAAAATTAAGTTAAAATAGATAATAAGAATTGGAACGCCGTGTCCGTATGGACTCGATGCCATAACAAATAAGTTGAGTTTTCTTATGATCGAAATTATTTTGAGTGCCGTAATTAACGCGTCAACTTGTGACAAATATTAGCCGTTCTTAATGTTATTTAAATTATGCCGTGTACAAAAAATATATCTTGCCGTAAATACATAAAAAAGGTCGACGGTAAAACCGGACATAAGTATGTCGTCGGGGGTTAGCCGGGATATTATTTGCCAAATAATAATATATCAGTCGATCTGAACAAACGCAGAGACAAACCGCCGTATAAATAAAATATTAAAAACTCAACGGTAACCAACCGGAAATATGTATTTAATCACTACCAAAATCGCTGATGACATTCGCGTATTAACAACAAGAATATTTAAAATTCAAAAATTCGATCCGGACGTATAAAATAGAGGTTAATTACTCCTTTCTCTTAAACTACCCATATGATCTACGTTCGAAATTCAAAGATATGTGTTAGTGGTGTGTTAAAGATTTTGGTCTTCAGACCATAAGCAAATAACTCAATAAAATATTGAATTTGCAGTAAAAATGCGGCACTAAGCGGCAATATCGGCAACAATGGATCTGCGGCAAAAATAAAATTGCGGCGATGCATGGCCATGGCAAAAACGGCAATCGGCAAATAAAAACAGATAGAATCAAATTCAAATTGATTATCTGCAACGTGTGGCAACGTGCGGCCGAATATGATCGCTTCCTTGGCTGCGGGCGGCAACGTGCGGCTAAAGATGAAACGAACGGCAAGTAACGGCTAAAACGCTGATGTAAATAAAATTCACAAATTTTATAATAGTATGGTAAACAAATATACGGCACTCCAGTATGATTAGGCGTTAATATAAAGGGGAAGGAAAAAAAAAATTTAACCTAGTTTCTTATTGTATTCTAGGTAGCAATGCGTGCATTGTTTATCGTAATGAGGTCACGCTTGCAGTAAACAAATCGTTTCAAATCAAGGGTAACTATAATATTTTTTTATTTTAACAAAACTAATTAAACTTATACAATAAATTGTTTTATAATAAAGTATTTATTTTAGGGATGAAGTCCGCGGATTCAAGTTCCTATGCTTTAAAAGAAATTCGTTTGTGAGGTCATAAAACAAACGATCGGCGGTGGCGATTCTGACGTTGATTTTTCGGCATATCAATTCCTCAAATATTACGGTTGCTCCGAGGGATGGTGAAATTCGGTCCCGGCTCATTCCTATTGCCGGGAGTGTCACCCATGTAAAAACAACAAAAATAGCCATAACGACAACTAAACATTATAAACTCATTTAGCTTAATATATCATATAAAATAAATAACAAAATCAATATGTATTAACTTAAGTAATAAGTATAAATTATAAACGAATAATAGTTGTAAATAATATTCTATAATAATAACAATAACAATAATAATAATTGTCTGCAAATTGTAAACCTAACAGTAAGCAGAAGAAAGAAAATAATTTATTACAATAATAAATAATCTTAATATTATAATAGTCGGTATAATAAATGTTTTTGATAATAATAATTGTTATAAATTAGGTAACTATAAATAGCATATTATAATAATTAAATTTTCAATTTTTTAATAATAATAATAATAATAATAATAATAATAATAATAATAATAAATTTGGTCATTTTAAAGCGCGTTTTTCAAAAACACCAAAGCTGATAAATGGTAAGGAGTCATTCTATTTCGCTTTGGTGTTATAATATTCCCAGCTGTCGAAAATACGCGTTCAGACGATGCTGATGAAGCGGGAATGCATAATATGCTTTTTGCTAAAATCGACACAGTGGGATATATATTTTCACGTGATTTCCACCACAAAGAAGGATTCTCATTATGGTTAATTTGTGGTTCTGACAAATACCGAGTAAATTCGTCTTCATCATCCTCAAAAAAGTGGCCCATTAGCTCGTCTAAGATTGTTGGTTTTACAATTTGAATGTTACTACCGTCTGCAGTCGTCAAAACCGATGATATTTTCGATCGCACAGTTGCTCGAATACGGATTTTAATTTGCTCGGATGGTTCAAAATTGAGATTTTTATATCTAGGATCGAGCAGACTTCCCATTTGTGATACATTCACCGGTATGTCATCTAAATCTTCTTCTTTCATTAAAAATCGTTTGGATAAATCTTCGGCAACTACGTTTTTAAATCCTGTAGCAAACATGCAATCCGATTCATTCAATTTCAAATGTTTGCTCATAAGACTTGCAATAAGTGGTCGAACCTGAAATACAATAAATAAGTTTTACATGTTTTTATATTATTGAAAAACAAAATTGCTTGTTACCAAGTTTGTATTATGTTGTATATTTACCATTGATATCGTTATTTGCTGCTCAGAACATAGTATTGTCGTGGTTAATTGCAGAGGCTTTAACAACTTGACGAGGATTTCACATTTGTCCCAGTCGTTTTCCAACATTTCTAATTTTTTTGCGGTTTTTACATTGAAGTGCTCTCGATCCGATAAGACTGACACAACAGCCCTGCGCAGTAAAAGCAAACGTTCCAACATTGCTAAGGACGAATTCCATCGAGTGGGACAACTTTGGACTAGAGCTAACTGTTTTTGACCCGTCTGTTGTAAATATAGCTGTAATGCATTAGATCGCTTAGGAGATTGTCTAAAAGCAGCAACAATCGAAGACGCTACTTTTAATATCCGACTACAAACACTTCCATTAAGACCTTTCTTAATGGCTAATTGGATTGTGTGTGCTGCGCATCTATTTGAGTATAAATTGTATTCCTTTTCCAAACTTTTGACTGCATTTGATATATTTAATGCATTATCATGTGTAATGCCAGTGACCTTATTAGACAAATGCCATTTTTCCACAACCTCCAAAATTTCGTCTTTAAGGTGGTCAGCCGTATGGGATTCTAAGATTTCGTCAATTGATAATGTTAAATTACGCAATATCCAATTTTTATCAAAATAATGACCAGTGTATGTGATATAAGAGTCTATAGCCATTGAACTCCAGCCATCAGTAGTTAGAGCGATACCGTTAATATTTTCGAGATAAGTTTTTGTGTCGTTTACTTTATCTTCGTATAATTGTTCTATACGATTACTTATTGTTTTTCGACACGGTATCTGATAGTTAGGTTCAACCAATTTCATAAGTTTTTTAAATCCTTCATTTTCAACAAAGGAAAAAGGCAGCAAGTCACTAGTAATAACTTCACAAATGCCATGTGTTATAAGTTCTTTGCGTTCTTTGTTTAATGGCCTATCTTTTAATGATTTTGTGTTGTACGTTCGTTTTAAACGTTTTTGAAACAGAGGGCTAGTTGACTCTGTGGATGTCGAGGCTGTTTGATCAGTGAATGTCGAGGCAGTTTGACCATTGGGTGTAGAGACTGTTTGATTAGAGGATGTCGAGGCTGTTTGATCAGTGAATGTCGAGGCAGTTTGACCATTGGGTGTGGAGACTGTTTGATTTGTGGATGTCGAGGCAGTTTGACCATTGGGTGTAGAGACTGTTTGACCAGTTGAAATAGCTATCTGTTCATTCTCGCTTTGTTCAACGTCATCATGCACCCTATAAGGTATACGAAATAAATAAATTATGATTGAAAATAAACTGTCATAATGTTAACAATAAATTAATATTATTTACTGAAAAAAGTAGGAGCTGTTTATTTTACGTTGATACGATGTAATAATTAACGTGTAAAAACAATTAAGAGTTAAAAGTTGTTTTAAATGTTAAATAAGTTAAAAATATGTAGTACCTAATTTGTAAAAAATAAACATGTCTAAGTAAATATTTATTTTAAACATTTTGTTTTGTCGAATGTTTATGGATCACCTGTATTTTCAATACTTACCAATACCTCATTATGTTCTGTTTAAATAATAATAGCATCGATATTTTTTGGATATCTTTGTATTTAGGTCTTAAGAGAGACTGAAAATAAGTCACTTAATTTTGGATTTAAATTATAATAATAATCTTTATTGACGGAAATACATTCCAATTCACAATAATATAATATATGACAGAGATGTAGTATTTATATATGTAGTGTAAGGACAGTAAGTGTTTAAAATATAAAAGCATCCATTATAAAATTAAAAAAAGTAGATTAAAAAATTAATCCAAAAAAAACGTTTTTATGCGCCTTAAAAAGGATAAAATAACCTTCCTGGCGTCTTGATAACCAAATAGAATAGGTGAACTAGAAAAACCTGGGGCGCATCTTTCTACTTAGATATTAAAACCTAAGCTTTCATGCTAATACATTAAGTTGTCTCTCATAATGCTGTCGAGATGAAAAAACATTTTTTAATCGCTTTCAAAGATGCTATCATAGTCCGAAAAATAAATTAACTACCAAAATAGAGTCCTAATTATTAAACAAATAATTACACATCACAGTTTAACCTTTAAATTAAGATTTTGTAAAAAAATGCCTATACTTTACCCTTAAAAAGGGGCGGTGTGACGGAACGGTAAGCGCTATTTATTGAGGGGCAAAGGATAGGCAATATTTGTCATATTTAGGCACTTTTTGAGATTTAGCGTACCTATATCTAAAAAAGTAGAGCTGACAGGAAAAATCTGATGACATATTTGAAATCAGCATTTAAAATACTATTAAAACCAGCAGGAAAATCGTACGCACCAAAATGTGTGTTGGGCCAGTGTTATTAATATATTATTATCGATAAACGTTAAAATCAAAACAAATATCATAAACCTTTTCCGCCAGAAGGGATGAAACTTTTTTCTTTATATCGCTTTTAGGGATTGAGGTCTAAAAATTAGTCAGAAGGTACCGATAAAATGGGTCCATGAAATACCTACTCAATTTTATTTGAAAATCTGAACTCAATTTTTTTTTATAAAGAGAAAAATACTCTTTGACTATAGTCAATCTCTAGGTTGCTATGTGTGAGTGCATCAACAGTCAACAGGTAGGTATTGAAAATAATTCGGCAATAAATTATTAAAGATAGGCAGTCAACCCTATTTTTTTCGTATTTTGCCTAATATTTCTATTTTTTTTTACTCAAACATTATTTTTAACTAATTAATTAAAAAGATAAATACATTTTTATAATAAATTACTTTTAAAGAGTGTTATTTATAAATAATACTTGATAATTAAAAAAATAATACTTTATATAACAATACTTATTTGTTATTACATCATCGTATCTATCTAATAAAAAACAGTTAGTTTGAAATTTATCAAAATATAATTTAATTACCTTTTGTTTTTTTTTTTTTTGTGCCACGCATTGTAATGTGTCCACAACGGCGACGTCGATCCATTATTCATTAGAACATCTTCGCAAATTATGCACATGGCAGACTCATTAGACTCGTTGCGTATAAAATATTGCCATACTTTGCTGGGAGCCATGATTACACTTACTTATACACTAGTAAACTTTTATTGTAAAATATTTGTCACGTAGGATAGATGTGTAATTTGTGCAATGTGCACTGTGCATGTATAGCATGTAGGTACAATGTGTATTGTTTGGTATGTTATCGCCAAAGTTGATTTTAAGAACAATTTAGTAAATTACCCATGCTTTATTTACCAATAAGCCGGTTTTCTTATCTGATAGTAGTGTAAGAAATTTATATACAGGGTGGTTAATCAATTATATGATACTCATGTTCTTATAAAATTCGTAAAATTGTATCGTTTATTATTAAAAAAACATTTTGATTTATATTATTATACATTTTATAAAATTACAACGTTTTCATTGAGAAAATCTGAAATCCGGAATTAAAACAAATTTCTGATTTCGGATTCCAAAACCCAGAAAAGTCCTAATGCTTAGTTTACTAATAAGCCGGTTTTTATGTTATCCTATATTAAATCTAAGTAATTATGTGTATAAATATTATAATCGGTCGTTATCGGAAATAGCTACACTAAATAAATCAATTATACAAATACATTTTAAAATAAAAACACAGTATCTTAGAATTTAGAAGTGAAAATTATTTGATATATATATATTTCAATTTAGATAAGAACCTAAGATTTGACTTTCAGGTTTAAAAAACAGAAATAAGCATTGTAAAACTAAAAATTCGGAATTTATCGGAATTTAAAATCCGAATTTTGGATCTTGGTCTTACGTCCATATGTATGACGCATTGATCTTATAGTTTATTAGCATTTGTAGAACTATATTAATTATTTCCCTTATTAATGTAAGCACATTAGTATAAGCAGAAGGTGGCAGCAAACATATATTCATAGATACATTCTACAGACATAATACCTAAGCATATTAGCCTTTTTTTTGTTAGGTTAGGTAATAAAAATATTATGGCCCTTCTTAATGTAAAGGTTTTAATAAGCTTGTAACCTCTTATTATCTGGTATCTAAAATTATGCTTTCGAAATACAAGTATAAAATACCTTGTAATTATTTTTCAAAATTAATTAATAATAACGTTAAATTCTAAGATAAAAATATAAAGTCAACTACCAAGCAAGTTTATATTTGCTGAAATTACGAAAAAATAACGATTAAATATTTAATCTAACTTAAAGATTTTTCGGCTGAGGTTATCGTATATTTATTTCTATAACTTAAATAGTTTTATTTATTTATTAGCAGTACCTATTTAACTTGGATTAACACTTAAGTCCCTTAATATTTAAAAGATACAAGAAACATAAATACATTAGCGGTTTTTATATTTTCCTAATATTTAAGAAAAGGAATGTGATCGACAAATAAAACAAGTACAATTTAATTTAAACTTACCAGGACTAACGTAATCTGAAACATAGAATAAAGTATTTATAATATAAAAAAATAAATATATTGTAATCAAATATTTGGATTTTTTTGTAATTCCTTATTTAAATTTAATATGTATGCAAATTTTTTTTAAAATTAACTCTTGGCCATTCTAAATAACGCCAATAGTTTTCATAGTAACGGCTGATAGCCATTCACAATAAGTTTATTGAGAGTCTAGTTTTTTGGTATTTTCCAAACTATAGATGTAGGATCAAATCAAACATAGATACATTCTACTCACACTACAGCTAAACACATTGACCTCTTTCTTCTATCTTTCTAACGGGTGAAAATTGTTAGGTTACGTTAAGTAAATAAAAAACAACGCCCTTATAAAATATACATTTTTAAGAAAACAAATATATGGACTTACCATATAGTCTTGATGCTGCAGGAGCTGCTGGGTCTCTTTCTAAAACAATGAACAAAATAACCTAAAATCTAAATACTTATTTAATCTATTGCATAACTTTTCTAATTAGTACTTATTAAGTTGTACCTAAAAATTTTAATCAAGTTGTTACCCAATAGTCCAATTTTATATTTTTAAATATAAGTACTTCTAGATAAACAAAATGATATAATTTGCTAATTAACATGGCAGAGTTATTTTTATTTTCATCAAAGTAAAGTACTCGTTAAGTAATCAGAATGATCAAATAATATGTTTCCCATTGTTCCATAATAAACAAATTCAATAACTATAGAAGGGTATCATCCATAATATATTTTTGTAGTTAATATAATAATATTCATGTCTATAGTTGTTTTTATTAGAAGAAATGCCTCCAAATAAAATTATGAATTTATTTTTTCATTAATAAATTAATTTTTTTTTATAAGCCGTAGTATATAATTTTTATATTTATTTATTATTTGTTTTTCATTTTATTAATTTAATATTTTGAATAAAATAATTTGGAAAGTTCTCATAAGCTATAATTAAAAAAAAATTATTGTAATTATTAAATTATAAATAGCTCATAGTGGTTTATTAATCTCGAATAAATCAATCATTAATTTTTATATCTAATAAGTTGTTTTTTTTTTATTTGAGCAGTACCTATATTATTTAGGTTAACACTCATCTCCTTAAATATTAAAAAAGTAAAATAATTTTGTTTGAAATGCTAGTATAATTTTTTTTATATATTATTAGTTCAACGAAAAAAAAAAATACAACTTAATTTAAAACTTACGTCCATTAACACCTGAAACATGAAAAGTATATATGTATATTATAAATATTAAACAGTTGTAATATAGATCTTGGAAAATATTACACTTTTTTCAAAAAATACCTTAATTTCTTTATATAAACCATATTAGTATTAATTGCTATACTTAATTTTTTAAGTACCTGAAGTTGCTGACAGCACAGCCAAAACAACTGTTGACAAAAACAAAAAACTGCCTTGGAAATTCATATTTAGGATATAAAAGTATAACAACAAAGACGTTGATCTCATAACCAAGCTACAGCTCGTTTGCTAATGTAAAATACCCAACATTTATTTAATAAGTGTTACAATGTAAACAGGATATAAAAAAAATATAGTATGAGGAAATGACATAAAACACTGCGGTTGTTGTATGTTTTTATCTTTTAAAACGTATTTGATGTTGGTGATTTATGATATGTTTGAAGTATTATTTGACCAATATGGTTTAAGACTACAAATATTAGCATAAAGTTTCCGTATGTTGTATAATATTATTATATTCTTTATGTTTTTAAGCTGTCTCTCCCGTCACCGCCAAACTGTTTTGAAACCGATAACCTACATAATATCATGTCAATAGTAAAATCTTAACTGATGACAGTGTCAACACGTCATATTATGTTTTATTCCGTATCCTGAATTTTCGTTGTACGGAATGCGCCAACACATTGTAAATAACACACAATTTTTATTAAATTTTTTTAGGATCTTATTTTTCTTAGTGTCGTAACATTTAGCTTCGATGCAAAGCGAGAAGGTATTGGTTTTACTCTGATGTGTGTTTTTTTTTTATCTGTATACACTGTAACTTTTTTAATACTGGACCAATTCCTTCGAGTAGCAACTCTATAAATCGCAAATTTCATCTAGTTGGTACTTTGGGGGGGGGGGGGGGTAAAAGTTGAAAAAGTTTAATTCTTCACAGACGAAAAGTTGAAAAAACAAAAAAAAAAAAAAAACCGTACGAGTT
>NW_026095901.1:0-9414 GCF_023614345.1 Adelges cooleyi
ATTCTAGAAAAGTGTGTTTTATGTAAACACTGACAATCTAAATACTTACAGAAACGGTGAAAGCGTTTTTACAAATATTAAGTTAAATAGCACACAGTAAGGATTTCGGTTTCGTATAATATGATTCTTCTACAATGATTTAAAACTAAATCATTAGGTGCGATTTTTACAAAATTATAATTTTTAATAAAATTAATTTTGAACATTAAAATAACAACATCATGGTATAAAAGAACTAATTTATCATTTTTACATTAATTTTTTGTTTGGTTTTTTGGTCATTGAAAACATACCGCTAAACAAATTCCTTTCCATCCATCCCTCTTTTCTGCTGCTACCCTCTATGGTATATCTGATCGAGTCCTTCCCACAGTCTTTTTAACATAGTCGTGTTCTTTCTAGTGGCCTTTTACCGATAAGATTCTCTTCGATAGTTGTTCTAACAGTTGAACCTTTTTTTGAGCAGCCCACGTCAGGCTCCTCTTTTTAATCTATTTTGCAATATCCGGTCTTTGAAACAGTTCCTAGATTTTACAGTTATAACGCTTACGCCACTCTCCCATGTGCGTTTCGATGCAAGTCTATAGATTCTCCTAACTCTCTTTTTAAAAATGTTTAATCTTGTTTCCTCCATTTTCCCGAGTCACCACATCTCTTAGGCATATAATATTGTAGATCGTATTAGAGTTATTAGAGTATTTTCAGGTTAACCGATATAGCTCTTAAGTTCATTTTTACATTACACTAATTATAAAAATGCATTAGGTATATTAAAATATGTTCAGAAAATGTTCTAAATATAAATTATAATATAAAGTTGTTACATTCAACCTATGTGGTTTTTTTTCTATAGTTAATTTTATATTTTAAATACAAATCTCCCGTATATTCCTAGGACCGGATCGGACGACTTTCGAATTTCGCACTTTCTGGGACCTTGGTAGTCTAGACCGTATTTTAGGGTTTTAAACCCCCCCCCTGGTCAGGCATTTGGTCCAAAACGAGTACAATCTTCAGCCCCGGTCTCAGCTCAGTCCCCCGCTTGATTGGACACCCCACTCGCAAAATTTGTATCTCTAATAGATGCACAATGTTTTTTATTTAAATAAATATGCAATTATACATTTTAATTGCCATATTTTTATTTTTTACTTGTTAAACAATAATAATACCTAACGAGTTATCATAATATGATGTTATAAGATGAATTTTAATGGTATATTGTACTGTAATTAGAATATTATAATTAGGTTTGGTTAGGTTAAACTTATTTCTTTATAACAGAATATATGTATAAATATATATATATTATTCGATTTTTTATCTGGATAAAACAGCAAGTTATTAAATTAATATGTTATGATCAATAATATAATATATTTGTTGCACTTTAATTATAAAGATGTCCAGATTTAAAAACAATACGGTCCGGTCACATCCGGTCCCATACAACCCTCATAGGACCGGATCGGACGACTTTCGAATTTCGCACCTTCTCGGACCCTGGTAGTCTAGACCGTATTTTAGGGTTTTAAAAACCCCCCTGGTCAGGCATTTGGTCCGAATCGAGTACAATATTCAGCCCCGGTCTC
Source organism: Adelges cooleyi (assembly GCF_023614345.1). Lineage (NCBI taxonomy): Eukaryota > Metazoa > Arthropoda > Insecta > Hemiptera > Adelgidae > Adelges > Adelges cooleyi. The sequence continues at coordinate 1,593 of NW_026095901.1, forward strand.
AGCTCAGTCCCCCGCTTGCTTGGACACCCCACTCGCAAAATTTGGTTAGGTGCGCCCTCTAGCGTAGGTTTTGGGCGTAACTCTGGATTCTAAACGTACAGTATCTTATTACTGAGTACTTGTATAGACGATGGTTTTTGAGTAGATTAGAATTTTAATTCGACCAATATATATGAATATACATGTAGTATACTACGTTTGAGAATGTTTTTTTTCACATAAGTACACAATACCTAGCTAATAATACACAAAATGTTTAATTTTTATATTTTAGCCGCCTGTGATTCTAGACATTCCTTTCAGTTTAAAATTGTTGTTTAATAACCCCCAAAGTAAGCAAGACCGGACACCTGATTTTCACCCGTCTAACTTCAGACATTTTTCTTTAAAAGTATAATGTACTCTAATTTTTAAGCAACCAGCAAGGGACACTCGCTTGTTTAATATGTAGGTTGTTATCCGACAAATAGTTAACCCAACACTGATCTATACACCCCCTAAGAATCTAAAATAATTTCTATATCTACGATACTTTCAGTGCGCTTTAACGGCCGTAGGCTAGGAGATTCTACTTGCTTGTGGAAAAGTAAATTATAAGGGTACACAAATGATTAATGAACAACAAAATTTGTATGAAATAAATATAAAAAATTGTTTATTAAAGTACTGGCTCTCAAACCAGTACAATGAATACGTCATATCGAAAATAAATACCTAAACAATAAATGAACAACAACTCGATGGAACTTTTTACTTTTTTTCTGTTCCCACTATACTGGCTTTTTACGCTTAAAGCTGGCATGTTAATATGAACAATGTAAAGCAATGCAATACGACGAAAAATTCATAAGAAACTACCGCTGAACGACCTAAAAAAACACTCACTTTAAGGTAGAAGCACATAAATAGAATATGTATTATATCTAACGACAAACATATAACAATACTGAATACCTTTTATTGTACCTACGAGACTTATTTTTTTTTAAATTGATGTTTCTGATATACACGATGTTGTATTTTACGCACTCGAATGAACAAAATAATAGATTGGTAACAATTTAATTTGCAGATATGTAATGTTAATTTGTGCAATGCTAAAGAACTCGGTACAAAAAAAAAACCATACTTAACTGACATAGAAAAACGTAAAAAGCTAAATAAATAAAACTTAGTACCTAAAGGTAAAAATTGATCTTTTGTTACTTTGGTAAAAAATTAATCAAGTAATACAAATTGAAGTAATTTATATTATACATTTTTTATAGTCATCATAATCGAAGATATTACGGATACAATACGACAACTAATAAATAATAAATAATTTTATATTATACATACAACATATCATATTTTTTATAACTTAATGTATAATAAATGTATAGTGGAATGTTCTGAATTGTAATATATGCCATATTTTTTATAACCCTTTTAAACACATAATTAAAACATACAGTATGTCCATTATTACAACAAAAAAAACTGTACTTACTACCAAAAAAAACCGCCAAAACATTATTATGGTAATAAATTGGTTTACAGCGTGAATAATGTATATTTCCATTTGTTAATAAAAAGAAAATTTATTGTAGCGTGGTTTTCAACTGATTCAAACCAGGTTTAATATAATCATCTTCTATTCTATTTTTGTAGGACAACTTAATTAATTCACTTACATAAACGTAGTCATCGTTTAAATATGATGACTTATTGATCAAACTAATGTAATTCGTCAATAAATAATAATAACTCATAATAGTTGATTTTTTTAGTACAAGGTTTATATATATTATGCTCCGAAAAACCCATTTCGACATTTTTCGACAAAGCCCGTCCGTGTAAACTTAAGCGTTTTCAATCGTTGAATATATCTGCAACTTAGAAATAAGCTGCAGTGTTTAATGCTTTCTATGTAGTTGTCTTCGCTAATCTGTTTTTTCGTTAGTATATTTGTATACACCACACCATATTTGTGGTGCTTAATCTTTAAGTCTTTTCTTTCACACCAGCCCGTATACAGGCGAATTCTATTCAAAATATAAATTCCTTTTTTTTATAGTAGGGCGTTTCACAAGCCATATAATTATGAAAGAGTATAAAAAGTAGCATCACAAAACTAAATTTGCAATAAATGTTTACGCTTAAAGCTGATATGATAGTATAAACAATACAAAGTGGGTCAATACGACAGAAAAAAATAATAAAAAACTTCCAAAGAACAACCTAAAAAAATACGCACCAAAAGGTAGAAACATATGTCGGGATAGGATAAAATGAGCGTTTATAAAATACAACTTTTAAATCGAATATACCTCTCATTGTGTCTACTTTATGTTTTTTAAACTTGTAAAATAAAAATTTAATATTACTCTAGTAACCAAGATTTCTATCTTTTTTGCGTAGCTGAGTAAATATTGTTTCTGCAATGGTGTGTTTTTATTTTTGTGTTTCGAACCACAATATAATCTTAGCTACTGAATCAATATATTTATGTAGCAACTTTATACATAAAAAATTGTGAATTGGAGGTTCTTTAATGGGTTCAAATTAAAAAAAAAAAATCCTTTCCTCTTCAAAATCGAGAAAAATATCCAAAATTCGTATATATTTTTGTACTTAAAAACAGTCAAATAAGTTCCAAATTGGAGTGGAATACTTTTTACTTAATAACTTTTATAGTTTCTATAGACATGTGTTCTCTTCCGTTTCAATTTTCTCTGATCACACTTTACCGCTTTTGTTATAATGTTATTACTAATATGAAATTTATAATTAATTATAATTGCTGTTTTTATAATTGAAATGTTTGGCTATATTGTATTCCAAACATAAACCTAACCGTGAAAAAAAGGTTCCAAGTTCCATACCCAAAAAAGTAAGGGTATCAAAGTAGTGGTCTACATTTTGGCCAAGTCTGCCTTTTTTTAGTCCATAACCTCACTCACTGTTTTTTAATTGTATTGCTTAACACTTGGCCAGTTTCCGTATGAAACACGACCTTTCTAGACGAGGACGTAAATGAGATAAAAACAGGATAAAGCTGCATAGAGCTTTACTTCTTAGAAATTGGCCCTTTTTGCTAGCTACGTGCCGTGGGCATCGTGTTGGATTTTTGCGAGACACTGAAGAGATTATATTTGTAGTATTTTATCTGTTGTAGGATTGTTTGCACCCTAAAAAACGTATTATGAATTTATGATATTAATATTTTAGTATTTACAGGGCGATAATCGGTTGATAACTCAACGCCATTAAATATAACAAAAAAATCATTTATGATATTATACAGTGTGGTTGTTATAATGCAGCGCATTTAAGTAAACAATAACCAAACTATTAAGTTGTTTTGTGATGTAATATATGCAGACAACATAATGATCTTAACTTGTTAAAATGTCGCTTAAGTAAAAACAAAAATTCCAAATTGAGAAGCCATTATATTGATGACTGCGACAAATCTAACCAGAATTTACTCGCTTTATTTAGGAACATTACTACTAACGGTTTTATAATTTTCATGGTAAACAAATTATAACTCCACAGTTAATAGAATATCTAGAAATATAATATTTAATGTATATTTTATAGTTCCACAATAATATTTCAATTTTAAACAACCATAATTAAATACAAACAATAAAGTAAAAAGAATATAATAAATAAAATATTACTCTTTGCATTTTAAAAACATTAGGTTAAATACACAATGTCTAAAGTATGGAAATTTAAAATGTATTCAACTATAAGCTTGATAAATAACTCTAATATTTTTTAGTTTTTAATCATCCTCTTCAGACGATTTATAATCATATTTAAATCCATGGTTCTCGTATTGTTTTAAAAATTCACTGGTAGAAAGTCGAACCTCATTCCATAATCTACCTAGTTTATTTTCTGTAATGTCGGAGCGTTCCAAAATATATAAAACAGAATCGGCAGCACTAGAAATGCCTTCCTGAATTTCATTAAACGGAGGCGGCCAGCAAAATTCCCTAAAGAATAAACGCAAATGTCTCTCAACAAAAGACAGAATAGTTTTGCTGTATTGTAATTCGTAACTGACCATTTCAAGTGTGCCACTAGTGTTTTTGTAGGGTAATGACGGTATTTTAGATTTTAGTTGATTATAGTAACATAGCATGTAATCTACGACAACTGAAATATGTGTTCTAAATAATGTATCTTGGGACAGCTGGCAAAAATCTAAAAACGCAAATTTCATATGCAGTAACAATTCTTTACCAGATTTGATAGAATCCATAAACAAATCCTGGCATCTCTCTAAATCATCAGGATTTTCTATTTTTTCGCTTTGTAAACTGAAACCTAATATAAAATCAACATGATCTTTTAGACTCTGAGCAAACTTGCAGCTTAAAGCCTGATACGCTTGTGGCAACATCGTGTCAAAATTTCTAGGATTCACCAATTTCTGTTCAGGATACATTGTAAACAAAAATTTCATTGAGTAATTGAATCCAGATTCAACTATACCATATTTATCGCCATTATAGATGCTACGCTCACACCACCCGGAATTTGATAATAGCCTATTTAACTTAACACAGTGTTCGGTGACTTTTTCTTCATCTTATCCTTCATCCATTTGCTCGATACTGGTTGACTCATCAACATTCGTAGGGTTAGATATCGCATCAAAATGAAACCCAAAATCTTCGTAATGTAATTTTATAAAGAGACCAATACATTTATCAATTGTTTCGATTATTTTAGTGACAGATTCTACTGGTGAAGGGTTTAAGTAACCATCAATAATTTTTTTGTAATTCGACTTCAATAAGCAGCTACTTTTTAGAAACATCTGCGAAAAACTTACGACACTAGTCAGAGTATCCTCAATATCTTGCATACGCACGAGAACTTTAAAATGTTTAATATTTCCAATATTGTCGTAGAATTCCGATTTATTAATTTCTTTGGTGTCATAATAATTTTTTAAATAAAATAAGATCTCCGGTACTTGCCTATTGAACCCGGTTTCTGGCGATAACTTGACAAAATATTTGAATGCCCCAATCATGCACACTATCCACGGATCGCTATCTATCAGTTTCTGATGAAAATTATCCAGACAGTTTAATAATCCGTTAGGGTTTTCTATTTTTTTGCACTCTTGTCCTAGAGTTTTGACGTAATCGCAATATTCAGTTAACAAAACAGCATAGTCGCAGCTCAAAAATATATGTACATGCCTTAGTTTCTCATCAATGTTTGTAGGTGTTATCTCAACGGAATTTGGTGTGAATAAATTGTGCACATTGTGAAAATTTCCATTTTCACGAATCTGTAATATATGTTTTTGCATAGTCCATCCCTTATTTTGGACTAGGGCTTTCAACTGTTGGATTCGCTGTTCATCATCACACAATACCCGCATGCACAGCATATATACTATAATAAAATAGTTTAAAGGATTCATGTTTTAATGACTGCTACATCAAGAGTAAAATAATACTGTCTACTGAATCGTTCTTGCAACGATACTAAACGTACATAAAGTTAATACTGACTATATTCATTATATTATCATAGAATATTTTAGTTTTTCTGTGTAACGGTATAACAGAAGTTTGTCAATGTGCTACAGTATATTAAGTAAACACTGACAAAATAAATATTTACAGAAGCCAAAACATTATTTTTGTTTATATTGGTCTTTTTACACTTATAACATCAAAGGCTATTTGTTACAAAAACATTAGTTACATTGATTATTAATGATGATATATTATTAAACTTAATTATTTTGCGCTTAAAAATTAGTATTTTGAAAAAAAAAATAGTATTACAAAGTATTATAACATCATATGAAAGAAAATCATTTGAAAGTATTTTGGCTAAAATAATTATTTTAGCAAAAAGATGTCTATAGAATATTATATTATTAATTTTGTATAAATCAAAAAATAATAATTGAGTTTAAATGCGGCAAATCGTAGATATTATGCAATGAACAAAATGTTTAGGTAATTCTAAGCTTCTCTCCGGAGAAACTTAAAGAATGCTAAACATAAATCTCCTATATACGGCCATTCTTAATGTGTTGTTGTGAAACGTGGTTGACAGCTAAAGAAGACCAGACAAAGTTACTAACCTTTGAAAGAATGGTTCTTAACAAAATGTATGATGCAGATATTGAGAGAATCATTAATGGACTAATTATCCAAAAATGTCTTGTCTCAAAAGGAAGACGATATCAGCGATGGCTAAATCAGGTAAAGAAAAATTTAAATCAGGTAGGTGAAAAGGCAAAAGTTAAGGATACAGTTAACTGGGAGATGTGGAGGAATTATGTAGAGGCAGCTAAGGGTCTCATGGCCTTTAAACGCTTTAAAACAATTTTTTTTTTTTTTAACAGAAACTAGCATTTTAATAATACCTACTAAATATCAAAGTTATTTTTTAGCTTGCTTTAAAATGCGAATAATGTATGAAAATGTGTTTACCCTAAAATAAAAATGTAACATAAGCACATTATAGCATTTTCAATAGTTTTATCAATATTCGTATTTTTTTCATTTATAGATACTCGTCGAAGCTTTATTTGAAAGTTATTTTATCACTTTCAGTTATTATACATCCTATAGACCTTTGATTTCCTTTGACTCAATGTGTTCCAAATCTACTAAGGGAATGTCCATGCTTGTTATCTGATATAATTAACATTATAAAATGTGAAACTAAAACATTTAAACTCAAACACTAAGAGTAAACTTGCAGTTTATCGTAACACAAACCAGAATCACCTAGCTCTGTTACATTACTACATACAGTTTTATTATTTTCAGATAATTTATACCAGGTAGACAGTAGTGAACATTTGTAAGAATAATCAAGAAAAGTATTTAAACATAATATTTTGGTTTGTTACACTGTAAAGTTTTAGTTTAAAAAACCGACAATTTCTAACAAATGTATTCTTTTCAATTTACTTAAATTTAAAGCTACAACATGACAAACCATAAGCAAATGTATACGAATACAATTAAAAAAAATTGTATTTTTTATTTTTTACAAACATTGATTAAAAAGGCAATGAGTATAATGCATATGAAATAATTGTGATATTTTAAATTAGTAAAATTATTATCTTACAAGTATTTAAGACTTAGATAGTATTGCAGTGTGCAATAATAATCTAATAATTTATCATTTAACTGAGAATTAAATTGCCATATTTGGATTTTTAATCAGATTCACTAGACGAACTTGAAACATAATCATAACCAAATCCCAAATTCCTGTAACTTTCTATAAAGTCCCCAGAAACTCTATGGACTTCACCCAATATATTATATAGTGGGGTTAAAGGATCGGGATGTGCAAATGGTTGCTGAAACATTTCAACTTCCTTGGCAGCCGAAGAAATGCGTTCAGTTCTTTCTGCAACAGGAGTCGGCCAGCAAAATTCCCTTAAGAACAACCGTAAATATCTTTCGACAAAATGCAGGATAATGCTGCTGTAGTGCAGTTCTTCACGGACCATATCAATAACGGCACTTGAGTGTTTAAACATAAATGATGAATTGTTGAATTTAACTTGATCGAAGTAACATAACATGTAATCAACGACAACTTAAATGTTAATATTGAACACTATATCCTGGGAAAAATGATCGAAATACCAAAATGCGAATTTCATAGGCTTTAACATTTGTTTACCGTCTTTGATGGAAGACACAAACATGACCTGCCAATTGTTTAAATCTTTAGGATTTTCAATTTCCCCACACTGATAACTGAGACCAAGCGCATATTCAACATAATCTTTTAAACACTGGGCACACTTGCAGCTAAATGA
>NW_026095902.1:0-8482 GCF_023614345.1 Adelges cooleyi
ATATATTTATCTATCCGAAAATACGTCACTGTCCGCGTAAGAATTGCCCCGTTCGGCGTCGTCGGTATCCACTGACCGGATAGTATTCACCGATTGACCTCCGCCACTTGTACCTTCTCCGGCTTCACTATCTGGAACATAACGAGAAACATGAGCCGATAAATTATCGTACGGCAATTGCTCGAGACCTCTACGTAAACGACCCAAGTTGTACTGACGAATAGCGTATAATTTTTGTCCGCGATTTAACGTTTTCCAATTGGGTCGTTGGTGTGGCGGAGGCCCTTGGTTACGAAATTGAGGCATACTTACAATTTAAGTCTGGTCGTCTACGTGACAACACTTTATCGAACCAATCGATGTGATATCCAGACGTATTGGCTTTCGGATATATTGGAACGTTTGACCCGGTAACACTTTCAACAGTACGTTCGATCACGTTCTTACTTAACAAACCCGCGACTGTAACTGAACTGCCGTCGTAAGCGTCGGGCAAACCCGCCGCGTTCCGAATCGCTTTTCTGTCTGCGGCCCAAGCTTGATCAATAGTGGGGTTTGTCATATTATAATAATCCACATCGTGTTCCATAGTAACCCAATCTAACGGAGTTTTCGGTAACTCCGTGAAATTACTTTTATGTGATACAGGATCTACCAACCTGTTACCAGGTCCCGTGAATTGACTTCCAAACCATGTTATACCGCCTGTATTGTGCGCACCGGGATAGTCTTCTCTGGCAAGTCGCAACTCTTCTTGGGTTTGTCTCAGCATGTGTTGAAAATTGGGCGCCATTAACGGCTGATGAGCTAGAATATTCGAATTTAAAAACATGTTGTCGCTCTTTAGTATACATAACAACTGACTAGGGTACCATAATATATCCAATTATTATAACACCAAATGGCGGGATAATTCCCACTATGCGTGCCTCCGCGCCGCGAACCTCGTACTGGTTACTTGTTCACCAATTTTACAATTGGTATACGACGACGACATGTGGGGTTACCTCACTCCACCTGTCTAGCTAACCATGCCATGGCATGGCCTGAGGCCGCCGGCGGTAAGCTAGACAGGTGGTATCGGACATATCGGAATCGAGTACATTTTGGTCTTCAGTTCGATCATGACTTTCAGTGTCGGATTTTTCCAAAGTTGGAAATTTAATAGTGTTGACAATATTTCCGCTTTGGAAATGTTCGGCATCGGGTTTTTGTTCACCAATATCGCCATCATTATTACTACTGAAATCGTCGGCATCAACATTAACGTTTCTATCGGCGATAGAACGATCTCTAAATGTAGTTTTAACTTGTTTTTCGGTACGTTTAAGAAAACTATTGGGAAAATTGACTGTATTAGCCTCTACTAATATATCCCATAGTGTTCGTCTTCTTTTATAAATAGTGCAGTTTTCAAATGCTATTCTCAGTACCCTAGTAAAATACTTTGCTTTATCTGTCGTATTTTCATGTTCAAAAATCGAATCTAATAGGCTATCCCCCTCTATGGCGGCGATAACGAGTGCCATTGAGATGTTGTATGGTCGTAAGGACCCATAAAGTTCCCTCATTAAATTTGTAATATCTTTTTCAATGCTTTTCAAATAATGATCATCAAATTTTATAATTAACTCTGAATTTACTTCAGTTATTATGGTATTTAATGTGTGTCTGGGTGCAAGATGGTTAGTGCAATTGTTTAAAGCGAGATTTATGATTTTTTTCATAAAGACTACACGGGGATTGCTCGTACTCATTATGTCTAATGTATTAATTCTAATGTAGGTAGGAAAGTTTTCCATTCACCTAGAACATTAAAACATAATTTTTTTTTTAGAATTTAAATGTTAGTATTACTTATGCTACTTATTTCGTAATGTTAGTTATGTTTTTTTTTCTTTTTTTTGTTTTTCTTTTTTCTTAAACTAGGCATGTCCTTAATTAATCTATAAAATCTAATTGGCCTTAACTTTCTAATAATATAGTTCAAAACACAGCGAGAAGCAATCGTGTCAAAAACCGGATCATGAAAGTTCATATGGGGGGAGTGTGTTTCTATACACGTAAAGTCGTGAGCTTCCCGCAGGTTCAGCTCCCTACCCCCCTTTTTTACTTCCCCTAAAAACTCATCGTAATAGATTTTTCCGGTCACCATGTTTATCAACTTCAAATTGAACCGCCCGTCATTGTTGTTATCCCAGGCGGTCATATTCAAATATTTATAGACATTTTTTAATCCAATTTGCTGCAATATTTTGTGATCATGGTTACCGTTCCAAAACACTACGATGGGTTTCCTTGAACCTTTGTGGATATACTTTGAGATGGAGGATAAATTCATCGTCGAGGGTCCCTTTTGACACAGTCCCTTATTCAACTCATTTAATAACGAGCCGAACGCTGGTTTTGTTTCCTTAAATCTAATGCACTGGCGGGTGAGCGATTTGAGTTCCTGTGATGTAGCCTGTCGTGGCGCACAATTTGTGGTTACTACTATCGGATGTCCCGATAGCTTCACTGGGTCATTATTTTTGTGCGTTGACAACAGGCAGCCCGACACAGTGACATATTCACTGTGAGCTTTCGGCAGAAACTCGAAATCGGCCACTATGATCTTTACGTTTGCGCTAAAACAGGTTTCATTACATTACTACAGATATAACATCATACGTATATTAGTCGTCCTTCACCATGATTTTTTTTTTTATATATATTTAAATATTTATATATTTCTACTTTCTACTTGTTATTTTGTTACTTAATATTTTACAAAGGTATTTCCTCTCCTGCGCGCACGGCTTGTCCAATCCTGTTGGCTCGTGCTCGTCTTAAGCGATTATACTGTAATATATCGTTTATATATAATACTACTAAAATTATTATTAGGTTAGCTACGCTGAGACCTAACAAAACGTATTCATAAATACTTTGTATAAATGGTACATGAAAAATATCGGCTTCTGCTTCGAGTTGTCTTGTTGACTTCCCGTTAGTTAAAAGATCACTAATTGAACGAGCTTGTGTGTGAAAGGCATTTAAAAAGTGGTTATTAAACCTTGAACTTAAATATGTTGGTTCAGGCATAGTGATATTAGCAATAAAATCATTATATCCTTCAGAAATAATTTCTTTTCCTGGTATTAATACATCTTGGTCACTGTAAGCTCTACAAGAAGAATTTAAACTTAGTATCCCATTATTTTCTAATTGTATCCGTTCTGCGGGGCGATCTCCGCAGGCTATGAAAACGGTTTCCCCAGGTGAAATATACAGCCATTTATTTTTATTTGTAAGTTTATAGAAAATAGTACTAGATATTCTGTTATAAAGGATTTTACAACTACTAGGAACTTGCAAATTGCTGTAAGCATGGAGTAGATATAATTCATCACAGTAAGAAATTTGAGCTTCGTTTACAGTTTAACTGATCAATTTTTTCGAATGTTGAATATCGTTCATGATTATTTGTTACAGCGATATAGTGAAATTTTGGCTTGATATATATACAAGTTTGATTATTGCAAATTGGCAAAGGAAGAATATGGTATAAAATCAGCCGGTCCTTTAAAACTACAGGTAAGTTTATTTTAAATACAATTTTCCCATCGGCATAATAAATAATAATTTGTGACAATTTAATTGTTTCTGCTAGGTGATCAAGACTAGTATCAAATGGAAGCTGAGTATTTGATTCTAATTGGTTTGCGATAACAACTAATTGTGTTTGAAGTTCATCAATACTTATTAAACTAGAATGAAGTTGACCTAACCGTGCTAGTTGTAGTATTTCAAATATGAGATTAGATTCATAAATGTATTGCGATAATAACAATTCAATTTCGGCTACATTGCCTAAACGAAATAGCTCCATCATACCTGTTGTAAAGACATCAGTTGGAGGTTTTATTTGTGGTGGCAAAGTTTGATCAGGTTTGACATTCTGTGATATTTTGAATACTCTAGTATTTTGTGGCAAGGCAGTTTCGCCCCCGTCGAGATAATTTTTAATAAGAGATTCGGATTTTTCTAAGCATTTATCGCTACAAAGCCCAAAGATGGTCTTAGCTGTTTTTGCCAGGGCTCCCCATGGTATAGAACGTCGACTTTTAGTGTGTCCTACAGATTTTAGACTTAAATCTATTTTTCGCCCAACTTCTTCGCGAATAAAATCTATTTTATCTACTATAAATGCACATCGCTGTGATAAAGTTTTATCATTGGTAGTGATATTATTTACAGAATTCCATTCAAAGGTTCGATTATCATAATTTTTACAATATTCTTTTAATTCGGCGATACGCAGTTTTAATTGATCTGAGTTAGAATTATAATAACGTTATAGGCGTTATAGGCTTTTAATAAATACTGTAAGCGTAACACTACCTGAATACAAATATTTTATAATGATTATAGATTAATTGACAACTTTAATGATTCAAACTTTCATTATAAAAAAAAACTAAAAAAGTTCCGTAGAGAACTTTTATAATAAAGAACTTTTAAATAAAAGTCCTCGATAAGAAAGTTATTGGAAGAACTTTTAAATAAAAGTCCTGGATAAAAATTTTGTAAGTAAGAACTTTTATTATAATTAATGTTCCTACAATGGAGATCTCATAAGAACTTTTATTATCAAAAGTCTGACATAAAAGTTCTCGAATGAACTTTATAATAAAAGGTCGAACAAAAATGTTACTGCATTAACAGTTTCAAAAAAGTCCCTTAATAAAAAATTAGAAGTTAGAACAGCAATTTATTTTTCAAAATAAAAGTGCACAGTTATTTCGAAACTCTGGTTATTATAATAAACGCACTCGACTAAGCACTCGATCATCAATTTCGGATGTACTAGCAGCTCTGACCAGTGACGCGGTGGCGTATTAGCGGCTATCAGCGTAGTTTGTACATAACACAACACTCGAGAACAAATCGCTGGATACATATCCCATACAGCAGGCTGCTCAGGGTTTGTCACACGCAAACTAGCGGCAAACATTTGTAGGAGCGGATGGTCGACCTCCAACTGGTCTTGTAAACCTCGGTCAGCGAGCACTCCACGGAGAGACAGCGGCTGTTCCACGGACCTTATTGTTTAAATATAAAAATAATGTGTTTACAGTACCTATGGCACAGTCATAATCGAAAACAACTTAATTAACAATTTTGGTTATACACAGCGAATAAATACAATAATGCAATATTTAAGTTAGTTAGTTGTTGACTTAATATTACTGTAATAGTGTAATATCATATGTTTCCATACATACTTTAGCCCCCATACAGTACTTAGACTCATCGAATAGTGTCCCATCACCAGAAATGACTAAGAAAATTATTGATCTTTGTAAAAAGGATCTAAGTCTACTATAATTAAACGCTAATAATCTGAACTGCATTTGAAAATAATAATGTGTTTTTGGGTGCAAGAGGGTTGGTACAATTGTTTAAAGCAAGATTTACCACTCGTTTCAAGAAGATTACACGGGGATTACTCGTACTCATTGTAATGTCTAATGTACTAATTCTAATGTAGGTAGGAAAGGTTTCCATTCACCTAGAACATTAAAACATATATTTTTTAAAATTAAATGTTAGTGATACTTATTCATAATGTTAGTTCTTATACTACAGGCTTTTTTTTTGTTATTTTTCTTTTATTGGTTTTCTTTTTTCTTAAATTAGGCATGTCTTTGATTAGACGATAAAATTTAATAGGTCTTAATTTATTAATAATATAATTTAAAACAGCGAGAAGCAATTGTATCAAAATATCGGATTATGGTACGTCATATGGGGGGGATGTGCTTCTGTACACGTTAATTCATGAGCTTCTCGCAGGTTCAGATCCCTACCCCCCTTCTTTATCTCTCCTAAGAACTCATCGTAGTAAATCTTCCCGGTCTCCATGTTTATTAGTTTTAGATTGAACCGGCCATCATTGTTATTGTCCCAGGCGGTCATATTTAGATATTTATAAACATTCGTCACGCCAAACTGTTTTAATATTTTATAATCATGACTACCGTTCCAAAACACTACGATGGGTTTTCGTGAACCTTAATGTATATATTTCGAAATGGAGGATAAAATTAGTGTCGAGGGCCCCTTTTGATACAATCCCTTGTTCAACTCGTTTAATAACGAGCCGAAAGCTGGCTTTGTGTCCTTAAACCTAATACACTGCCGAATAAGTGACTTAAGTTCCTGTGGCGTGGCTTGTCGAGGGGCACAATTGGTAGTTACTACTATCGGGAACCCCGATAGATTCACAGGACTGTTGTTTTTGTGCGTCGACAGCAGGCACCCTGACACAGCGATATATTCGCTGTGTGCTTTCGGTAGGAACTCAAAATCAGCCACAATGATTTTTATGTTTGCACTAAAACAGGTTTTATTACATTATTACAGATATAACATTATACGTATATTAATCATTCTTCACCGTGATTTTTTTTTAATATTTAAATTACTATATTAAAACTTATATAAACTACTTTCTATTTGTTACTTTTGTGAAGTTCCCGCAAGTCTGTGGCCTTTGGATACTTAGCACACAAAAGGTTGAAGGAGGAAGATGGAAGATTTGTAAATGAAGTTAATACTTTCAATCAAAAATAGGTATTATATGTATTACAATATAAGCATTAATTTGATACACAGATAACGAAAATGAGTGTTTGTTGCAAGTATGTCACAATACACAGCCAGAACACTTCTAAATTGCTGTGGTGAAACGGCTGGTATTTACGCAAAATGCCCATCCGGTTCGAGTGGAAGGAGTCCTTCGGATCCCCGCCTCGGTGACCTTTTCTCAGTTGTGCAAGCGTTAATCCGGGTTGTTGGAGAATGGCCAAGCTGTCTTCTGTTAAGTGCGGAACATTGTCGGATAGATAATTTATACAATTTATGTGTTTGTTTGTGCGTTTTTACAATCTTTCAGTTGTACAAGGTATATGATTTGCATAAATAAATTGGCTTTTACAATTTATAATTTGGATTTTACAATTTATGACGTTGTTTACATTTGGTTACATACAAAGTATAGAATAACTCCTTTAGGTCGTATACATATTAATATTCAAGGAGAAATCGGTCATGACGTAAACTTGGCTGGACTTAGTAATCCATTACATTTCTCTCCCCAAAAAAAGATGTTTTGTACATTTATGAATAAAACATCTTTGACAATACTCAATTACCTGCTTGTGTATCATTACATATCATTAGAATTACAATGGTTTTTTTTTTTTTTTTTTTTTTTTAAAGTTTTACATTATATAGTTATACATTTGAATACATAGTGATTATAGGTTAATAGTTAGTATTACATAAAGTTTTTTTTTTTTTTTTAAACATTCAAAATTAGTGGTTAGTTTATAGGTTAGTACTACAATATATATATTATTTTTTTTCAATTACAATTACATAATTTCTTTTCATCAAAGTACAATACAATATATATTCTTTTTTCAAAGTACAATACATTTTTTTTTTTTTTTAAATTGACATTATAATATTTTTAAAATACAATTACAATTTATTACCTTAGATAATATCTTCAGTTAATTTAGAATCTATGATAAAAGCATCTTTTTCTCTTTATAATTTTGACTGTGTTACAATCTTATTAATTATTATTAATCACAATCTACTTGACGCCGGTGTGTGTCCTTGAGCTCGGTGTGAGAAAAGACAAGTCCTGTCTTTCCTTGAACCATGGGGAACAACACCTTCGTCTTCATTAAATGAGGTACGAGCAATTTTTTAAATACATAAGGAAGGGTGGACTTAATCAAGACAGGGCCATACCAGTTCGGTGTGAAGAGAGACAAGTCCTGTCCCCCTTAGAACTTTTTAGGCATAGCCTAGTCTATGATTTCGTCCACTTCATAATCCATATTAGGTAGTACCCCCGTAATTTGTGATACTAAATAATCCCTGTCTTGGATAGCTATGACTATAGCCATACTAATGTTATATGGTCGTAAATTACTAAAACGATCTCTAAATGTAGTTTTAACTTGTTTTTCGGTACGTTTAAGAAAACTATTGGGAAAATTGACTGTATTAGCCTCTACTAATATATCCCATAGTGTTCGTCTTCTTTTATAAATAGTGCAGTTTTCAAATGCTATTCTCAGTACCCTAGTAAAATACTTTGCTTTATCTGTCGTATTTTCATGTTCAAAAATCGAATCTAATAGGCTATCCCCCTCTATGGCGGCGATAACGAGTGCCATTGAGATGTTGTATGGTCGTAAGGACCCATAAAGTTCCCTCATTAAATTTGTAATATCTTTTTCAATGCTTTTCAAATAATGATCATCAAATTTTATAATTAACTCTGAATTTACTTCAGTTATTATGGTATTTAATGTGTGTCTGGGTGCAAGATGGTTAGTGCAATTGTTTAAAGCGAGATTTATGATTTTTTTCATAAAGACTACACGGGGATTGCTCGTACTCATTATGTCTAATGTAT
>NW_026095903.1:0-7930 GCF_023614345.1 Adelges cooleyi
TTATAACAATTTACCAAAACTCATTTTCTTCATGGCAATAGCAATATAAGTGATTTATTATTTAAATAAGCCGTTGTCCAATTATACTGATTTCATAGTACACCTATATAATATACAGAGTGACTGGTTATTTATGCCCCAAACAATATTATAAAAAATGAAGTACTTTTTTAAATTATTCTTTTTCATACTTTCATAGTTAATACTGTTCACTGTACTAAGAAGTACGGTGAAAACCTAACAAAATACCATAGACCGTTTCCGTTTTCCACTTCTAGACTAAACAAGATTTTAGTTTCGATGCGGAGCGGCGAAGGTGTTGGTTTTACTCTGATGTGGGTTTTTTTTTTTTTATCTTTATACACTGTAACTTTTTTAATACTGGACCAATTCAGTCGAATAGCAACTCTATTAATCACAAATTTCATCTAGTTGGTACTATGGAGAGGGGGGGGGGGGTAAAAGTTGAATAAGTTTACTTCTTCACAGTCAACATTTGAAAAAACCATACGAGTTTTTAAGTTAGAACTTTTACTGGCTATAATTTCGAGAAAAAGAGTCGGATCGAGTTGAAATTTATTAGAAATATCTATTTCGTTACAGGGATCACCCTGTATATTATACTATGCCCCGGCCCAACTATGCTCCGTCCCCACTATGCCCCGACCCCACTGTACTGGTTTTTTTTTTTTTTTTGCAAAAACGTAGTGGATATAAATAACACATATACAATGTCTTGTTATATTTTGTTGGAATAGTCGACGCTTCATGTTTCAATGGTTTGTACTCCATAGTTTAAATTATAATCGCTTATTCTCAATAAAATTAATATTTATGTATTATATACTTCCATTAAAGCAATCTCACACAAACTATTTATACTTCACAGATTATATTATTTCAAAGCTATATTATACTTCTATTTTACTAGATTGACAATGTACAAAATAAAATGCAACTAAAAAAACCTTTTCATAGATCCTTAAAATGTAAAGGGTGGGATAGTGAAACGGGTTTTACCATTTAAATACATTAGAAAATCGCCGTTTTACTGCCTCATCCTGTATAATAATTTCTTGTTATTTTCTAAAGAAAAATCGATTTTCTTACATTTAAATTAAAATAAATCGTATACTGGTACTGTGATGGAGAAAACAATACATTTTACCTACATATATTACTTATTAGTTAAATATTACTAACGTGTATAGCCACTAGCAGTCGGCTGTTGCCTGTTATTTACAATAACCTTTTATGGAGATTTTAAAAATTTTGTTTTTTTAATAATAGCATAGGAGCAGTATCATGATGTTAAATGTTCACGAGATTTGATCTAGTCATAAAATAAAGTATTATCATTTATGACTTAATTATTATTAAAATTTATCTTAATAGTAATAGTACATAGTAATAAAATAATGAAATATTTTTTACAAAATTAGAGCTACAAGTTGATAAACTAAAAAAATAAAATTAGCACGAAGCAGATTATCTAATATTAAACAGTTTAAACAATCAAGCGTGAATCTCTTTAAATGAATAACAGTATAACAATATACAAAACATTAGTTTTCCTTTAAAAAAATTGTGTAATAAAAAAAACATTTTGAGTCGGTATACTGCATAAAAACCAACACTTAATCTGAATCCAAAAAACAACAGTCCTCTTCATTATTTGCAGGTAGTTGGACATTAAATACTCATAGTTAACCTTCGGAAAGGTTATATATCGCAGGCTATAAAATAACGAGATAACGACAGTGGTTTTGTCGTATCAGAATCATTAAGTGTCTAAATAAGTACACGGATAGTTTTTTTCCCCAATAAATCGTGTGTCTACTATAATCAGTTACACGATTTAGTCGTCTGTGATATCATGTAATAAACACAATATTATGATACCGACCATTGGGTCCTAACCTTACCTAACACGGGTAGACGTTACCAACTCACAGTGTTTAGCGTCTGTTCTAACTTAAAAACTCGTACGGTTTTTTTTTTTTGTTTTTTCAAATTTCGTCTGTGAAGAAGTAAACTTTTTCAACTTTTACCCCCCCCCCCACCCTCCTAAAGTATCAACTAGATGGAATTTGCGATTTATAGAGTTGCTATTCGAAGGAATTGATCCAGTATTAAAAAAGTTACAGTGTATACAGATAAAAAAAAAGCCCACATCAGAGTAAAACCAATACCTTCTCGCTTTGCATCGAAGCTAAAAACATGATTTTCTAAAAAATAGTAAAATAACCTTTTTTGTAAATACACTAAATATTTATCTTACACTTTAACATAATATAGAAAACTTTTTTTTTAAATAGTTGTAACTTAAATAAGACATTATATTGCAAAAAGGATAATATGTCATTATCTTGTTTTTGCTTAAAAACATCATGGGCTATGGTCTGAATAAATTGGATTTCCGCTTAGCCAGGTGTAAAAACTGACTACCTATGCGGAATGCATCTAAAATAAAGGGTAAACGTCTTCTTAAGGTTTTGTCGATTTAAGGACTTTTTAGCTTTATAACAATCTTAACGTAAAAAATAAAATCTATATTTCAGGTAGTTGTTGTAGTAGCTAAATAGTTTCAGCCTGATCATGGTCAATATCATTATAAATTATTTATAATGATAATATAATTTTATTTTGTGTTTAGAAGAAACAATTAATTTTTGTATGTATAAAACTTGGGAAAATATTTTTTTTTATAAAAACCTTAATTAAAAATTGGAAAATAGGTATCTGTACAATTCTTAATATATGTATAATACAAAACGAATTTAATTAGGTTAGGCCTTGGTAATTATTTAAAAACATATTATATAATGAATTTATAATGCACACAAACAAATTTTATATGTGATGTTGTTAAGAATTAAGGTCTTAACTCGAAATACGTGATGTCTGATGATAGTTCGTTTATTTCTGTTTGCTTATTTTTTTTCTTCAAAATTCCTTTCTCCATCCATCTACTGACTCATTTAAGCTAATGTTTATGAAGGAGTCAGCGAGAAGTGTTAAAACAAAAAAATTGCAAGTGTAAAGAATAAATTTCATCGAAATTCCAGATGAAAAATGTTAACGTTGATCTAAGATGTTATAAATTATATACTAGTCGGCGAAAGGATTTATTTATAATAAAAAGTTAGGTTATACACATTATTATCCAACAAATTATTGTAATTTTAAAATATTCCATAAGAGATGAAATGTATTTTGTTAGTCCTAAAATATATTTTTTTTCTATACATTTATAAAACTAAATTCGGAAAACTGACAATTGCCCTACAATTTTAATTACTCAAGTAAAAAATTATCGGACCCAAAATATAATAATTATCAAAATCGTTTTAACGTTGGAGAGTTCAAATACGTATTTGAATAATACGTAATACGTAAAAAACGCATTTAATAGTGCGAGAAATCTGAGTACATCTCCCATAAAGGAGCTTTTGTATGTGTATTATTATGACTCATAATTTTTTCATACCGATACGAATTTAAGGTAAATAAAACGCAAAAAAAAAAATTACTAACCGTGTGTTGTTTACGCATTTATAACATACAACGGAAGTTAAGAGCATAAAATAAAACCTTACATATTATGTTGGAAACCCTTTAAACGCTTTTTTGGTAACACTTTTTACGGTTATGTGCCAGAGCTAAATCCCACCCCCAACCCCATTCTCGCCCCCTATCTTCTATCCCTATCTCCTTCCCCTATATACTACCCCTATCTTCCACCCCAACCCCATCCCATCCCCATTCCCACCCCCAATCCCATCTCCATGTGGTAATTTTTCGTTACGCTTTTTTCGGTTATGTGCCATAGCTAAGACGTGAAAATGTCAAAAGAAAGCAGAGTTTAAACATTATGTTATCTTTATAAATTGGTCACAAATATAAAATAGGTTCTCTCTATGTAAATGTATTGTTATAATAACCCATCGTTATTAACAATATAATGAAATATTTTTATTGTTTATTTACACACTCACACATAGCAACCTGGAAATTGACTACGGTAAAAGTGTAATTTTCCCCTTTTTTTCGGGGGGTTGTCTTTAATATAAAATAAGTTTGATCACAGTTTTTATTTTTTTATGAGAAAATTGTATATGTTATAGTTCCATTCTAGATAATATACCTTCGGTCTAATTTTCACGACCTAAATCCCTAAAACTTTGCTTCAAAAAGTGAAATAAAGAAAAAAATTCTATCTTTTCTAATGGAAACTGTACGATAATATGATCTCACTGTATTCAATTAATAAAAAAAATATATTAAATAATTTTAAATCGCTTCGTAATTATCACGTATTATGGATTAAATTTTCAAAATTAAGCGCCGTCTTATATTATATTAAATTCACTTTTAAGCAAAGCATATTTGTTTTGAAAAATAGTGGGATTAATTAATGTTTTTTTTCTTTATTTCTAGTTTTAGGAATTAATTTTATACTTAAAGTAGAGGTTACCAAGGTATACTGTATTGTGTAAATCTATTTGGTCTATGAAAATTGCTTTTATATGTATTCGAACAAAAAAATAATACGCAGGGACAAAAAATACTTTGGAATGTTGAAAACAACAATTCGCATAAAAATATAAAAACTTATAGTAACGACCTATGTAGAACAAAAAAAAACAAGCTGTTTTTCAGTGAATGAAACATTTGTACAAATAAGAACAGTTACAACGACAACAACAGCAGAAAACACAATAACAATTTCGTTTTAACAGCAAATGAATAGATTTTTATTTGAAACGCTCGATAAAATATCTGTTTATATTTTGCATTGCCAATTGAGAACAATTTAGAAAACAGCCCGCTAGGTTAGGTTAGGGGCTGATGCAATGGTTGAAATTATTATTATACTTGCTGGAATTCGAAAAAGAACATACTATGCAAAAGCTTTTTTACGATATTCATATATATATATATATATATATATATATATGTATATATGAGAGTTTTTATACTAAAGATTGAAAATAATACATGGACAATCTTGATTGAACGTGTATTGGGAACAGCATGCTTACTTATTAGACATTGAAGAAAATGCTCGTAAGTCAGAATTCAATTGTAGCCAAAAACTGTTGTGAAATGTATAAATTTGATTCCAGTGAACCAATATGTGTTGACCCATTTTAAGGAGGTTGAAGTGGCCTGTTTGTTGGACATTTTAGGCCAACTCAGGATGGTTAGATAAAAATTATGTAAAAATATTTGACTAAATCGGCCACTTTTCTAGGCTAATGTAGAAATCGATTAATGGTATTTCATTTAAAATTATGTTCAAGTCCTATTTTATTTGCTCAAATTTGTCTTTTCGAAGTAAATGAATCAGTTATTCAACAATCGACTTCCACAATAACACGCATTCCTGCATTCAATCCCTTTAATGTAATCGTTGAGCAATTTATTTATTTATTTTATTTTTAAACGGGTTAATACCCAATTACAAATAAGTGAAAAATAGCAACATAAACATTGAATTTACACAAAAATAAAAGTAAAAAGATTAACAAAACAGCTGACAAATACAATGGATTAACAACAAAAAATAATAGATAAAGATCAACAATATTTACACAATTGGACTATTTAAATAATTAACAAAAGCTTCTAACGAATTTTTAACAAATAAATCAATATTATTTTTATTTACTAGTCGCATTATGCGATTTAAAGGGGCCTCATGACAATAGTTCGAGAAAGGTCAACAGTCTTCTCAATGCAGTAAATTATTTAAATGAAAAAAACGACAATAGATAAATTGTTACAAAAGTTATATTACTAATTATTATCTAATTTTCCAAATTATGAAAATATCCAAAAGACACATAAGCCTTACATCTACTTTTTCCAACGAATTATTTTCTATAGGATATTTTAAAATTGGGAAATATTGTTGTAAGTGTAAAATCTAACGACCCAATAACCACTTTTTCCAATCTATTATTTTTCCTGTTTGGAACAAGTGCTTAACAGAAAAACAGGTCTTTCGAAAATAATGTTGATTAGGAAAAGTGTACCATGGAATAACATGGTTTTTGGTAAAAGTGGTGTCATCCCCATTCAAAATAGTATGCCATCACAATGGCAACAGTTGGGCGTCATGTGTTGCTTATCAACTAATTTTACCGTGATAACCGATTTTTGATTTAAACTGTTACTTATTGTTTTTTATTATTGTAGTTTGAAAATATTTAGGTATTTATAAGTATTATGTCACGAAAACGAATCCGTGATCATGACATTTTGGAATTGCTTGGTAACGGCCGTGACTCAGATTTTTGTTTTGTACCCCAACCCGTTGTTGCCCGATTGCCATCCTAATAGCATCACAAAAGTTAACCTTTAACGCCAATTGCCATTACAACGGCATGTCTCAGTACTGAGCTAACAAACAAATTTTGTAAATCTCTTAGTTTGAATAGTATTTAAATGAATCCGTGGGCAAACCTTTTTTTTTTTCATTTGGATCATAATTCGGGTCTGGAAGGGTTGAGGACTGAGGGCATAATAATATTTAGTCTTACACTTGGGCACCTGAACATCTTGATGCACTCAAGTATGACGTGATCGTGGTTTCTCGAAGCTGAAATATGTTAAACCATGTTAAGGAGTACCTTGTCACTTCACCTTGTCAAAACTAATTAGACAGTTGTACGATTATGTTTATCGAGAAAGCGTTGTTCAACGGTGTAGACTTGAATGAAATAATCCATAAGGCGGCTAATAAAAGTTAAGTGGCGTCCAAAATTGTTATTTAAAAAAAATATATAATGATTTACATATTTATATAATTTTTTTTTTTTTAACAAGATGATTTGTATTATTATTACTGTATAAAGTTTCTCATATTTAATTTATTTTTTAAGTTTTAAGTTAAATGGCTGTATTATAACGGATAGGAACTAATAGGAAAAAAATGTAAATTCTACACACAAAAAATAAGAAGATAAATATTGCTTGTCTTAGCTTTTTATTATAAGAAAATAATATATAAGTAGTTAGGATTTCATACAAATGCGGTATAAAGTCAGCGCGTTTAGATTTTATAACGCTTAATTTTCAATTTTTTCTTATCTCTTTCATGCACAAGAGATTTCAAAATTTCTGTACCCAAGATGCACGGATACTTAAATTTTAAATTTTAAATTTTTTTTATCGTTGATTTGTACTTAAATATGCATTAAAAATAATATTAAAAAAAAAAAAATTAGTGGCAAAGTCTAGGAGTTACAGTATGTGGGATTACGTATTTCCCACCGCACATACTGTGCGCACAACATTCGCATCAAGTATTTTTTTTTCATATCAATATACTTTTATACCATTAATTATAAACATAACCTAATATGGAAACGAACAAAAAAAAGAACATTTAAATCGGTTGATTATTTCCCTCACATAAACAAAATAAGTTTTGAAAATTTTCTGGGAAAAAAAATATGTGTATATGCCGATGCCTTTTGTTCAATACAGACAGGACAAATCGGCGTTACTTTTTAATATTCTATAGACACACGGTCGTATGAAAAATGCTAAAAATAAACCAAAACGAGATAAATAAAATTTAGAAAAATAATATAATAATGTGGTATATTATTTGTCCCACCATGCCGCAAAGGTGAATTTTTATGTGGGACAACTGTAATCCCACCATGCCGGAAAGTCGATTCTAAGCTCGTTAGAATGAGTTTGTCAAGAAGATAGAAATTAAGAAAAATTAATTTTTTAAAAACAGCTTTCTTTAATTAGGCGCAAGTCAGTAAATCAGAAATCTTCTTACGACTTGAAATAGAACTTTATTGGACCACCAACTATATTTTACCCTTTTCCCAAGAAGGGTTGGAAACTTTTTCTTTCTTTCATTTTTTTTTTAGATGTAGTTTTAGGGCTTGAGTCTTGTACTCTT
>NW_026095904.1:0-24376 GCF_023614345.1 Adelges cooleyi
ACGACCTTTTAGTCGATTTAGTATCTATAGAAAATAAAATAATTTAAATATATATCATAAAGAAATTGTACTTGCAAATCTAGAGTTTCCGTGTACCAGAATTGTAGACATTATTTTACAGTAAACACTTACTTCACAATTGCAAGTACAATTTCTTTATGATATATATTTCATAAAATGTGTTTCCTATAGATGTGACTACACCTATGTTTTTACATAGGTGACAATTAGATAATTATTCTGTTTTCAACTTAACGAATACAATTATTTAATGGCCAACAATAGAACAATAGAGAAGGCCGCTTTTTGACAGCTACTTTTTTTATTTTTGACAATGATCAGCATCATTATATTTAACAAGGATGAGATAGACAAAACTAATTAAAATTTGGGGAACCAATTTTGGACGCAAACCAATTTGTTAACCGTATATTCCTATTTCCTTGTGTCCATTTGGTTATCATAACTGCTTCTATATTTCGTATGCTCGTGCACTATCTATATTTGTTTAATGTGTTTTTTTCTTTTAATATTTATAATTAATTATTAATATTTTCCTAGGGCAGTGTGAATATAAATTCACTGTAAAATTTATAAACGACTTGAATAAAACACTGGGATGCCTAGTCATTGTTGCAGATTTTGTTCGTCTGTGGGAAGCATAACTTCTAGTAGATATAAGCGCATAACTCAGTGTAATAGTTTTGCTAACAAAGCATATTAATATAATCCTAATGCAATGTTAATAATACAACGTCTGCACTAAATATGCAACTTATTCAATATAACGGTTTGTTGTTTTAAATTACCCTTATCTTATTATCCTCCGAGGGTATCAGCAACCACGATCAAAAGACTGCCTATGACTCTAAAAGTACCTAAGACGACGATAGTTAACATGTTAGTTTGATACATTTATAACATAACTAATATTATGTTGTCCTAGTATTATGTCCCATCTAAAATTTTTTTTTCATCATATTATTATTATGTTATTCTAATATTACCTCGTTTAGCTCTCGGGTGCATATATACTGCATTTATTGCAATTGCAGTGTCCTACTGTAATTTAAAATAAAGCCTGGAATATATATAGAGCTAGATTACTTAGGAGAGGAAGCTTAGAGAGCTATAGCTCCTAAGAAAAAGAGATCCCATAAAACATTTTGGTCTATATTTTTTTATAAAATAGTGATTAAGTAATTTTGTATGATACAATGTTAAATTTTTTTTTTCATACTGATATTTGAGTTA
Source organism: Adelges cooleyi (assembly GCF_023614345.1). NCBI lineage: Eukaryota > Metazoa > Arthropoda > Insecta > Hemiptera > Adelgidae > Adelges > Adelges cooleyi. Next base: position 1,255 of record NW_026095904.1, read on the forward strand.
CATTTTTTACAAAAAGTAAAAAAAAGTAGATAAATTGATAAAACTAAAACAAAGATGATAAATCATTTTTTTTGTAGAATAAATTATATTCAATTAAACATTTAATCGTTTTGTTCTTTTTGAAACAAACTCTAAGACTACATTATTATTACCTACGCTTTTGGCATTTTCATTTTCAATCGATGGTATCGATATTGAAGTAATCACTCTGGCTGATGGTCGATCTCAAATAGTTTTATATTGGTTTTAATTTAGAAAAACATGTCCTTGCCGTTCCAGTGGTTACTAATCATAATTAGTAGTAGTAGTAAAAAGTGTATGTATTCTTTAGCCAACTTTACATAATTATAATTCTAAGTTCTATTTATTGTAAAAATTAGAGTTATAGAATCAAAATCATACTTAAAAGGTACTTTATTAAGCTAAACGTATAAAAAGTTTAACTTTTTTCCTTTGAAATCGATAAAAACGTTAAAAAATTGTTCATATTTTTCAACATAAAATTACTGCACGCTATAACTTTTTTTTTTTCATTGTCAAATTAGACTTAAAGGTATCCGTAAATGGGACCGCTTTATTTTCAATATATTTGTATCAGTATTTAAAGGTTAAAGTAGATGTAGAGTAGACAATTTGTTTAATAACTACATCAATATTAGGTAAGTAATAACGTTTCATGTTAATTTTAATGAAAACAGTTGCTTTAATTTATGGAACTATCTAAAAAGTTAATGACTTTTTTCTTTGAAACTTGTAGTTTTCAAAACAAAATAGATTTGCGCGAATCAAGACAAAAGTGTTTTAGAATTGCAAAAACACCAAATTTTATTATCCAGTAGTCCTGAAATTGTTTTCTTTTGCTTTTGTATGAATATTATCATAAAAAGCTAAAAAGTTATAAATATAGCTTTATTATAAAAAGTATAATTTAATACGACTAAGATTGGTCCTGGGTTAATATTATAAATTAATAGTTATGTATTAAAAAATGTAGTATTTTACCACAATTTAACTAACTTATTTAATTCTCCAAAATATAACTTTACCATTCATGTATTTTGTCTATTGTCTTTACACAATTAATTCAAATGTATATAACAGTAAATCACTATTTAGAAATTTAAGCTTGAATCACAACAATGGTTTTAATAATAATTATTTGCTATATTCACTATATGTTTTAGTTTTCTTATATTTAGCCAAAACAGTAACATGAAAACTCATCTACGCATGCACACAAGTATGACCACATGAATGTAGTGTCCTTGTTTATTTTTAATTAAGTGTCTGCAAGAAAAGATTTCGCCATAGAACTTACCTGTTTCCTGTGAAGTTTTATGTTTTCAATCCCATTCACAAAAATAAAACAAGTTGGCATGAGTTTTTGAGTAAGTGTTTGTTCATTCGTCTGTACAATTTGTTTATCCATTGATAGTAACAATGCAATGCGAATTGGTATTTGTCCCTAAAAAAGGTTTTTATTAAATAATTTTTATAAAAATATAACAACTTGGTAATTTTTCTTTTAAAAACATTACTGCACGGAAAAAGAAAAATTCATTTATATTGTTAAACTACAACTGACAATAAGGGAGTGTAGAGAGAACTAAAATGTATGAGAAATGTTATACACCGTGTTAAACCTACCCCAACAAAAACCTAACAGTGAACAAAGGCCAAAATCCAGACCCCCCTCCTAAAAATGTCAGCCTATCAAAGTAGTGATATCTACATAGTGGCCAAGTCTGCTATTTCCTTAGTTCATAACCACCCTTCACTCCTACTTTCATGAGCAACACTGCTCTTTTATTTGTATTGCTTAACGCTTGGCGCATTAATTTTGAGAAAAATTGTAATTTTCAGATTTTTTCCTTTATTTACACTATAAGACCCACCTTTGTGCCAAATTTCACGTTTCTATCTATACGGGAAGTGTCTTATAATTTTGATGATGAGTGAGTGGGTCAGTCAGTCAGTAACAAAAATGCAAATTTTGAAATCCTCCCATTTTGAAACAGTTCAATATTAAAGGCTCGTATTTTTACAGTGTCCTAAGCTACACGAGTTTAATCTATATTTCAAATTTCAAAAGCCTATCTTAAGAAGAAACAGAGTTGTGTGGGTTCGAAAAACTGGGTGTATTGGTTCGTGTAAACATACACTGGCATTGCTGGAACTTGGCCAGCGCACTGCCGTGCGCTCAGATTAAATGGAACATTTCAAAAATATGAAAGACGGTCTAGCCAATCAAATAATTCTCTCTTTGCTTTTATAAACCTAAAAACGAAATATCGGATGTCTTTGAAGTATGGACGTTGTAATGTCCAAAGCAAATATATGCTAAAACAATCCATGGCAACGCGTCATGATCAACCACCATTTTGTTTGATTATTAATTTTATTTCAAGTCAAATATTTGTAAAGTTAAGTGCCATTGCATTGAAATTTCTCGGAATACTGCTTGTTATTTTAAAATGCGCGATTTTAACATAAATCGTATGTTTATAACATGGTCTTTGATTTAACTTATTAATCTATTTATTTGAACTATTACATTTCCAACCGTTATACAATACATCCGAAGTGCTTGTTGTTGACATTTTGGATAGTAAGTGAGTAGAATAACATAATGTCACTTTAAACATACTTATTTTATAGATAGAAATACAATAACGAAAGCTAATACAGTGGGGCCTGGGTATATTGGTTTTTTCGTTTGTCTATACAATTCATTAGTCTATCGGCGGTGTTTTTGCGGATTTGTAATGTTTAAATTTGACTAGTTTGCTCAGTTCCCTAGGTAAGGTGATTCAATTTTGGATTTTAATTTCTATGTAAACTTTTACCACACTCCTCTGGTAAATTCCTTAAATGTAATCAATTTGTTTTGATGTAGTTATGTGTATTTGATTTTCCACGAGTTTTTTCATTATAAATATGAATGATAATGAATAAATGAATTGTAAATACGAATGCCAAGATTTTTGACAAATTATTAAATTTTATTTTTTTATGTACATTATTATTAAAATGAAGTTGCGAAAAAAGAACCAAAACTTTTTAATTATTACAATAAAGCCTTATTTATTTACAATTGATTAAAGTACAAAAATGTATAGAAATATAACTATAATAAATAAAGTAGTAGTATGGTTTTATTTTATATTGAGGTTATTACTTGTTTTTTTTTTTTTAGGTTTTGTTGAACTGATGCATATAGTAATAAGTTTGAAGAACCTAAACTCGAGAGCAGTTCTTATCTAATGGTATCAAATTCAGAGGTGCTTTCTATTGTGTAAGTCTATTTAATCATTAAATATATCCTTTTGCGCAATCATCACTATGATTCTGACTACATCCAATCATCTTTGATATATTTGTGTAAGTGTAAATTTGACGTTAATTAAAATTATTATTTCCCATTCAAGATAGAAATTGATAGAAATCAAGTTATACCCGTCGTAATGGATAAACATATAGACCCTCTTTCCACTGGGTAAGTCCAATTTTTATCGCAATTTGGATAACGACCTGATTATCCTAATTTTAAACCATTTTTACTAATAATTGTGTGTAAAAAAGTTTCGTAAAAGACATTTTTTGCTTTTAGATTAGGAGTATCTGATTTGTTCCCAATTACATACTTTCTTCTCTAGTGAATAATCCCAATTTTATTGTTTGTCATAATTTTGATATAATTATTAGTTTAACATGTTCTTTTAAGTTTTGTTGAATCAAACTACGATATGACAAGTATTAAAGTTGAAAAAACTGAAGTCGACAACATTTCAAATTCAATTCTGGAGCCCCTATCTATTGAGTAAGTCTATTTGTTAACTGTTCACATTACCACCATTATTAATACAACAAGTTTCTAACGAAACATTTAAAAGTCAAAAATATATTTTGGGAAACATCAACATATAATTTTATTACTACTCTACAAATGTGATTTTTTTAATTTTAGCAAACCAAACATCATGTCTGTAAATAAATGGGAGGTCGACGAAATCGATATTGATTGTTATTTCAAATCTACGATAGTAGTTAAAGAAAATCAAGAATTAGCAGTTGTAAAAGACGAATATGTGGACACGCCTTCTACTAGGTAAGTCCGTTTTTTTTATCGTCATTTATATAACCAAAAGACAAAAAACCCAGTTTCAATTTCTTTGCGCAGTACTTACCTGAGATTAATGGTTCTTAAATTTATAATATTGTATGCTTCGTTATAACATTATTTACAACATTGTGCCAAGTACAACTTGGTACGTAATTTAATTTAACAAGGATTTCCTTTTGCTCAGACTTCAAAAACATATTATGGGAGACACAAAAACATAAACTCATTACTTTACAAAGATTGGTTTTTTTTGTTGATAGCAAATTAAACACTATGTCTGTAACTAAATGGGAGGTCGACGATATCGATAAAGATTGTTATTTCAAATCTACGATACATATTGAAGAAAATCAAGATGTAGCACTTATCAAGGACGAATATGTGAATACTCTTTCTACTTCGTAAGTGTTATGTTATTGTCGTCATTTTAACAAAACTCAATGTATGAACGAATGTTTGTACCGATTTTGTTAAAAATTATAAAGCATGTCTGTTACGATGAAAACAATTTTTCAATTTTTACGATTTTTTTAAAAAATATATTGCCCATGATCGTAAAAAGTATTTCAATTTTTAGCTTGACACCCCTCTTTTAAGAAAAAAAAACTTTTTAGATAACACATTTTTTATTTCATTGACTTTCTGTTACGCGAATTTTTTTTAGAAAGTTAAAGTTATTTTACATGAGAAACTGATTTTTAATGATTTTTTTAATAATAAAGAAGCAAGGTTCTATAATCATGACTAATAGTATCTGAAAAAGTATAAACTATTTAAAATTCAAATATGTTTCATAATTGGGTCTTTTAAAGTGCATTGGTATTAAAAGCAAGTCGTTAGTTCTTTAGATTAGATAAAACAGGTTTTTTTTTTATACATCTCAATGAATAAATTCTAATCTAATTATTTGTGTTTGTAATTACCTACTATACATGTTCAGAATATTGTTATATAAATTATTTTACTTGTTTCTTTAAGTTTTGGTGGATCAGACTTCAATACAACAAGTATTAAAAATAAAGAAACATCAGTTAAAAAACCAAACACAGTGGCTGAAGTTAAACAGGAGGTCTATGATATCGATAGTGATTATTGTTTTGTATCTGATATAGAAGTCGAGGAAACCCAACACTTAGCAGTTATTAAGGATGAAGATGTGCATCTTCATTTCATCGAGTAAGAATGAAAATGAAAAATGTTTTGTTGAACTATTAAGTTATTATCATAATAATTGTATAACTATTCTTTTTAGCACCACACTCAGTAATATAAAATACAATCAAGTTCAAACTGAAGAATTCCCATCCACGGCCGAGAAACCATTTCATTGTGAATTAGGATTAAAAACATTGTCATCATTGAAGCTAAACAATCACAAAAGGCCACACACAAGCAAGAGGTCTTTTCAATGTGAAATATGTAAGAAGACATTTTCACATTCTGGAAATCTTAATAAACACAAAACGACACACACGGGTGAGAAACCTTTTCAGTGTAAGATCTGTAAGAAGTCATTTTCACGTTCTGATAACCTTAAATTACACAAAACGACACACACGGGCGAGAGGCCATTTCAATGTGACACATGTAAGAAGTCATTTTCACAATCTGTTAATCTTAATAAACACAAAACGACACACACGGGTGAGAAACCTTTTCAATGTAAGATCTGTACGAAGTCATTTTCACGTTCTGATCACCTTAAATTACACAAAACGACACACACGGGCGAGAGGCCATTTCAATGTGAGATATGTAAGAAGACATTTTCACGTTCTGGACACCTTAAATTACACAAAACGACACACACGGGCGAGAGGCCATTTCAATGTGACACATGTAAGAAGTCATTTTCACAATCTGTTAATCTTAAAACACACAAAACGACACACACGGGTGAGAAACCTTTTCAATGTAAGATCTGTACGAAATCATTTTCACGTTCTGATCACCTTAAATCACACAAAATGACACACACGGGCGAGAGGCCATTTCAATGTGATATATGTAAGAAGACATTTTCTCGTTCTGGACACCTTAAAAATCACAAAATGACACACACGGGTGAGAGGCCATTTCAATGTGAAATATGTAAGAAGACATTTTCACGTTCTGGACACCTTAAAGTACACAAAATGACACATATAGGTGAAAGGTCCATCATGCCAAAACATGTTTAAACATTTAAATAGTCATAAAATAATTAAAACTATCTGGAGTAATCCATTTCATTTTCTATTTAATATGTGTTTTTGATCCATAAAAAACTTTTCGTTACTTTCTTTATTTATTAATATATGTATACTGTTATATTTTATTTAAATATTACATTTTAATATTCTATTTGTTTTATTTAATTTTATTCTTTATAAAATTTGTAGTTTATTGGCATCAACTAGTATACAATTTCTGAATTAGTCCTATTTTATGCATTTTTTTTAAAATAAGGAAACTGGTTATCAATCATAATAATAACAAGAATTTATTAATTGTTTAAGAATAAAGTATTAACAATATGATATAATATCTTCAGTTAGATCTTGTGTAGAACTTGATATTTTATGTATTTGGAGGCAATTCACAGTTTTAATGTAAACAAAAATAAGAATTTAAAAGTTTATTTCATACTTAATTATTTATTTTATCAACCATTATAGTGCAATGTATTGTTAAAATAAATAACTACAAAGTTATCTAGTGTAGGGCGTTTATAGAGTCTTGTTCTAATCAAAACATTTAGTATTAATAAGTGTATGATTCTTTAGCCAACTTTACATAATTAGAATTCTAAGTTCTATTATTCATACTTATAGAACCAAAATCGCACTTGAAAGGTACTTTATTAGACTAAACATTTTAAAAGTTTACCAAAGCGTTTATATTTTGAAAGTCACTGTACTGGTTCTTTTTTTTTTTTTGCAAAAACCTTAGTGGACCAACTAACACATAATCACTGTGTTGTTGAATGCAGTTGGAATGGCCGATAATTTCATGTCTCGATCGCTTATACTTAAGGGGCCTCTACACCAGCATTTATTAAGGAGTATTGTATAGGCAATTTCAAAAAACATTTACTTACTTTTGACAACTATAATAACAACAGACTAGCAGTTATCGATGAAGATTTTAATTATTATAACTATAATAATAAATGAATACAATTTTAATATAAAAAGATATTTTTTTTGGTTTGTCAACGTTTTTCCGTTTACGTTGTATAGTACTTTATCCGAAGAATATTCCATATAGAAATTTGGAACAAAATCGACTATTTTAAAAAAAGTCATAATAAATATGTAATATGTAAATTTGCAGTAGCGTTTTTCCCAATTTTGACGGGAAAGAGGTAAATTTTCAAAATTTTGCCCCAAGAAATTAACTTTTAGATTAGATTTCTAATATATAAAGTAAGTACATGAAGAAATCGGTTTAGCGGCATACAAGATACGTCCGAACACAAAAAAACCAAAATAAAAACACATCATTGTAAAAACAACAACTTCTCAACTACGCACAGTGGTCTAAAAGCTAATTTAGGTGGTTAAAGTAAATTACTTTCAATTAGGTAATGAATTTCGAAAACTTAGGTAAGTGTTTCATGTTAATACTATAAATATTTATTATTTTACTATTAAAACAAAGTTAAAAAAGTAGTACGAAAATGTTAATATTGATATTTCAAAGCGTATAACTAAAAAAATAACCCATAATAATCGTTATTCAATATGTAGACAATATAGTACTTGTCATCCCAAAATTTGGTTTGGTTTTTCAGGTGGCTCTAGCGGCAGTGTTGGAATAAATGATTCTGAAATTGACGACAATTTGGATTGGAATAACACTGATTCTCGGTTTTATAATTTTTATAATGACTTTTATCGGCTATTCAAAAATAGAGGTCCACTAAATCCGCATTCTTAAAAATCGAGAAACTATTTATTTGAAATTTTGAGGGCACGGTATGAAAATGTAAAATGGGAACCGCAATACATTTAGTCAGTCAACCGTTCAATTTTAAAGTTTACTTTGGTCTTACAAAGACTTTGGTGTAAAAGCCATTTTAAACTTTATTATAATTAACTAATGTAATATGAACATTTTTAAGGACAACTTTCCGAGGAAGCACAGGAAGCTCGAAACAAAGACTACTAAAAATTATCGCGAACATCACTCGCGAAAAATTAGTGGAGTAGCTCAAAATCAAGACGTTCTACACTTATTATTTGTCACTTCAGATCCATATACTTCATCAATTTGCAACATACCGACAAAAAAAATTGGAGTTGGACAATGACGTAAAATCATTATTAAATTTAAGTTATGAAACAGATGAAGAAGTTTGCGAAAGTTAAATTTCAATTTAAAAACAAAATATTATGTTTATTTGCATCTCACAATTATACGTGAATTTAAAAATTGATATAAATTTTGAACTCTTTGACCCCAAAAACATTAAGTATCGCTTTTTTTTCATTTTTCAGACAAAATCTGATGAAAATTTGATCAATAAAAGTTTTTTCAACCTAAAATTGCGTTTCAGACCACCGTGCTACGCATCGAAGCTAAAATAAATAATTGTTTTTGCTAAAATATGTCGTTCTTCAAAATACAATACATAAGAACTCGTCTTAATCATAATTAGACATTTTATTTTATTTATTTGTTTAATCAGACATAATGTTATGTAACTCACGGAGCATGATCTAACTTCTCTCTCCGGACAGTTTTTTTATTCAGCGTGATTAAATTCCCTTTATTCTTTGTCCTGCGAGATAAGGATGAGGTTTTCTATACTTAGGTTTACACTTCCTAGTAGTCTGTAGTATTATTATTCATTATTATATGAAATAAATTGAATAAATTATAAATTGTGTGAGTATAAGACGACGACCTGACGATGGACAACGATCAACATCAACAACGGTAGTCGAATACACTGTTTGAAACCACAAAATTTGATATTGAAATTTCAGTTTAATACATCATTCTACTTCAAACGTACTGTCCTTAAAAATTCTTCGATTTAAGTTTTTAAAAAACATTTGAATTCTTCACAACATTTTCGAGGCATCGGTCGTGGCACAATTTTAAAATTAATTTCAGTCAATTAATTTATTTCAATGTAAAAAAATGCAATTTTTAACTTTTTTAAACCGAAATAATTAATTAACTAAAAATAATTTAAAAATTGTGCCGCGACCGATGCCTTGAAAATATTTTGAAGAGTTCTAATATTTTTTCAAAACTTAAATCGGAGTATTCTTAGGAACGTACTTAGCCGCTTAACAAAAAGAATATTTGTGTATTGCATACTTCCGTTAGAACAATTTTACACACTAACTGTTTATACTTCATAGATTATTTTATTCTATCATAGCTCTATTATATTTCTATTTTACTAGTTTGAAAATGTACAAAACCAAACAAAAGCTACAAAATTTTTAATTTCTTCTTTGTATCTTAAGTTTGAGCTGTTAACATTTTACCTACAATGAGTTATGCATAAACAAGTTTTAAGCTTGAAAATTGAACGCACGTTGACTTTTGGATAACATCTATTTCCAATTAAAATATTTTATAAAAAGTTAATTAAAATTTAGTTAAATCCTTTTTTGTATTTTCTATTTGAAACAATGCGACCATCACAAATAATTGTTAACAGAGGCCTATTTTCGTTTTCCTTTTATAAAATATACATCTTTCATCTCGATTTTAGCATGTCTATATGAAATAAACTACTTAAAATAACTTTGTGTAACCAAAACTTATTCATCTCCATACCAAAAACGCTTGAGACTAATACAAGTTGCATTTATGTTTACCATTATTTGTAGATAAAAATGATAATTTCCTGTGTTTTTATATTATTTGTCATTGTAATATGGTTTGCCAGGCGATATAAGTAATTATTTTCATTTCATACTGAACTATACAAGGTAGAACAAATTTCAAAAAAAAAATTGTAATTTTGACATTCCTTTTAAGAGGACTTTATGGAGGCGGTTGCAATTACAAGTTAGTTGCACATTTTTAGAGTTTTTTTTTTAATTTTACCATTTTTAATCATATTTTTTTAAATTTTATACCACAGACATACAAATCCAGAAAGCTTTTGATGTTAACGATGATTCATTTGGAAATAATATTTATATAATAATAATATACCATAATTGTTTGGCTGTGTTTGCTCAATCGTCAAAACGATTTACAAAAATAAATATCATAGCTTCTATTTAACCGTTCAGGTTAGCTCAAACATTTTTTATTTTTTTTTATTTTCGTTGGGCTGGTGAATGTAATAAACAGAATTGTTACACAACGAGTGCCAATGGGTTGTAATAATTATATAATAATAAAAATAACGCTCGACAGTGGACAACATATTTGAAATTAATATAAAAATTCATTTACAGCTAATTTTTATTAAATCTAATCTCGTCGATTTGTAAAATGTTAATTTCAGAGGAAATGTGTTTAATGTTCGTTACACCGGGTAATAATTTGTATTATTTTTTTGCAAACATATTTTCAGATAGTCCTCTGTTAGTAGTTTTATGTTTTATTAAGTGTACAATATTTTAGATTTAATTCCAGGCGAACCTAACCTGCAAGATCTAAAAGGTACCTACCACAAAATACATAATCGGTAATCGCCTTTATATATTTACATATCTTTAGTGCTGCACAGAGAAACATATTATGAACAATGTTGGTAACTGTTATAGGAAAATATGTAAATTCAATTTTTTTTTTAAATTTTAGAATCCATACATACACTGGAATTATTGCAAAAGCACATACCTGATAAAATGTGTAACTACAAAATTAAAAATCTTTAAGCGTTGTCAATTCACTTTCTAGTTTCAAGTAACTTATTGTTTTCTCACTTCTTTTGACTATATTTGCGTTTATTTAAGCATTGTTCGAAATATTATTCAAACCATTCATTCAAATGTTGCTGTGGGAATAATTTTATGTTAACACGATATTTTGCATTTATTAATTGGTCAAAATTATCTCAGTTTTAGAGTGACCGTTTGGGGTGAAGTAAACAGACCTAGTTTCCATTAAATCATCGAAAAAAAAAGAATTACAATACAAAGATTATACCACAAAGACCTACAGTAGTGGTACCAACCTAACATAGAACATAATGTATGTAGACCTCAAGAAGACACTCAAAGAACTTGTTGTTCCTGACAAAATAGTTTTTGACTTGGACAGAACCGTTTTGTTCTAAAGGTGAATAGATTTCACTAGAAATTTCAAAATAATCTAAAAACTTAGAATTAAGTGCACGGGTGGTAAATCAGAGGTATTAGTAATTATACTTACATTTTAATCTAATAAAAATATATATTATAGTTGCAATAAATTGCCTACATCTAACTCCTTAATTCTCTTAATGGGATTTGCATGTGGTCTTTTTTTTAAGGAGTTTTGTATAGGCAATAATTAATTATTAATAAAAATAATTTCAATGAGGTATTATTTTTATTGCTGATCTCATTGTAAGTTTGTTTATTTTCCTTTTCTAAGGTTGTTTTAAGATTTCTTTTGGCCATTTATGTTTGATTTTATTAAATTTAAAACCAAGTTTTTATTATAGCTGTTGAACATGACTATTTCTTTAATAATTTTTTGTTTCATTTTTGAAATCGGTAGCATAGAAATACTTACTAATCAAAAAACCATACTGTCAAAAGCAGCCATTTTGTGTTGCCAGCAGTGATTTGAGCTATTCAGTATACATACCTGAAGGTGTGTGTCTTTCTTTTTTGTATATTTCATATTTCTATCTACCGTCCGAGATTGGTAGTTTCCCATGTTTTTCAGCTATGAAAGGGTACACGACCTGCGCCCATTATTGCTGTTCCTTCAGTTTGTTCAAAAAACTTTCCTTGTAATTGAAAAACATTTTTACTCATACACAACTCTGTAAGATTTACTGATTCTGTTATTTTTCCTTCATCTAGTTGTAGCCATTCTGTGAAAAATGGTAATGTCACTAATATGGTTATACATGGAAAAAGAGCTACTACATCAAAAGATATTAGTCTACACTATTTGTCTGGAGTTGAAAATCTGATAAATTCTTAACTAATTCAAATGCATCGGCTCGATAAAACTTACCAAGTCAAATATAACAAAAAACGTTTAAATATCAATAAAAAAAAGTATATATTTTTTAAAAAAATAAATTATTTATATACACAAAACTTAACTTAATATTATTATCTAATCCTTTGTTGTGCTTAAGAAAATAGAGATCCGAATGTTTGGACCGCGTCGTTTGATCGTCGATCGAGACACGTCAGCAGGTCGACACGGTTAACAACGATTCAGTTATATGTGCAAGACTTGGGCTGAAATACATTTTTCAACTGACCACTTGCCGTCGTCGGGCGGAGCTATCCGAACGTTGCCGTACGTTCCGGACAAGTGTTGCTTTTGCGAATTGTGCTTGACCAGTTGGCCGACGTTGACGACCAAACATCCTTCGACCACCTGAAAGAAAAACATCAGATTGTCAGAGTGGAAAAAGAAAAAAAATATATATATATAGACAACGTACGGCCGCCGCCGCTCGAAAACAGTGCGGATACGATTCGGTGTAATGTATCGTAGGAATTTTTTCTAAAACAACTATAGTATTAAAACTAATGGTTTTATCTGTTTTTTTAATATCAAACATCTTGAATAGAATAAAAAAATGTACAATAATGATTTTTTAAAATTACAAATTTTCCATTTTTAAAATGCTTTCTTATGGAAAAAAAAGTCAGCGCGTTGTCCCAGTGCGGGACTAAGAGCCCCGGTGTACGGCTGTCTATACTAAAAAAAAAATTGGTCATTTTTGGATATAATATTTAATTTAGCACTACTTTGTACACTGTAGCAAAGGAAATTTTGAATTTAGACAATTGTAAATGACTTGTCGTCCTTCGATAGTCAAATAATGAAGATTCTTGTCATTAAAAATAATCATTCTAATTGTATGAAATATTCTTTAGACATAGTATATTACCAATAAACGTTGACAAACCAAATAAATATCATAAATCCTTTCCATTAGAAGGGGTGGAATTTTTTTCTTTATTTCGCTATGTTATTAGGTATAGTTTTAGGGCAAGAATGGGGCTATAAGATTTATTTTAATTAAGTAAAAAATGAGATAGTTACACTTTGACCAAAGTCAATTTTTAGGTTGTGTGAGTGAATCTCAATTACAGTTATTTGAAATTTTTTTTGGGTTTTCCTTAATAAACCAAATTTTTTATTTTTGGCCAAATAAAGTACCTGTTAGGCACGATTTCTGATCTAAAGAGTTGTTACACAAAGAAATTGGTTTAGCGTTTTAAAAAGTATCGTAGGCCCTTCTGTAAGTGGAAACTCCAAATTTCTTTTGAAACCGTTAAAATAGTACTAAAAATTACATTATGTTCTAACAGAAAATTTCCTATTTGTTTATAATTGTCTTGGTCTTACGATGCAAAGCTACGACAAGTGTGGCTTACTCGTATGAAGGTACGCAGTTGTGAACTCGTCAGTATAACGTGCGGAGTGTTTCGTTTCAGCGAACAGTGCTCCAGCCAAAGCAGTTGATCGACGGGCACCGTAGGGCTGGCCGTGTATGACGGATGCAAACTGCGTTGCCACACCAGTTGTTTGCACAGTTTCGTGAACAGTTCTTCGCTGTAAAAAATTAATAGGAACAAAAAATGTAAATAATATCTTTAATTAACTCTGTCCGAGTACCTCCCTCCCCTCTGGGAGGAGGCCTCTCTTCACTTTTTCAATTTGCCCTTTGTAAAGTGTTTGTAAAAAAAGGATTTTTGTTGGCTACATTTCTCCTGCGACAGATCTACATACGTATCTCTAACTCAACAGATTTTGGAGAACATTTGATTGATAAGAAATAACTATTTTTATTAAAAAAAAACCATGTTATGACGTAACTATTTGACGTTTAAATTGTATTTAAAATCAACAAGTTGTTTGTTGTATTTCTTATAAACGGTTAAATTTATTTAATTATATTTTAGTATTGCTTTATCATATCGGCTTGTTACTTAATGGATTATGAAATAATTGAAAATATATAAATGAGATTGTACGATTGGGCTTAATCGAATTTGGCACTTAAAGCACAACAACATATTAATGTACAGGATTTAAAAATAAACCATAACTCGGTTCTTCGTACTCAACCTAGTGCTCCGATCGTACAGCGTTTTGTTTTTTTTTTTCGAGTTACGACCAAAGTCAATCGAAATGTGACTGTGTTACTTACGAGGACTGGTTGATGGAAGAAACGTGCAAGTCCATGATGGCGTCGCTGGCATTGGCCGCTACTGTTATGTTGTCGATAGTGAACACGGTCGGATCCGATGCCGCGAACACGTTACCCGGGAACACGTTGGGCAGTCTGGTCTCGACGTTGGGCGGTGTAGGATAACAGGCAAAACTCGCAGCGTCTTTCCACGAGCTGAGCAACACCACTTTGGCGTTGTGCGTTTGCGTGTTGCTGAAATGAGAAAAGAAATATTATTATCAATATTACAAAAACAGATTCACAACTTTGGTGCGTGACGATACGGTACGGTAGAAATAAAAATATCGATAAAAGCATTGTAACGCCGATATCTTACTTAACGTTGTAGTTTTAGTATTAGGGTGGAAGTGAGTAACATTAAGGTTGATCTATAATAATTTGTTGCCGTTGTTACCCACACACATCGTTGTAAAAAAATTAAAATAATATTTGTACAGACATTGTTAGCATACTCTAAATTTTAGAACTTAACCAAATTTTATTAAATTTGGTTTCAAATAAAGTTCAAAATCAGTTAAGAGGGCGTCGCACCGGTGATTTTTAGCGGTAAAAACATGTTTTACGCCAACTGAGAATAACTAGTTTAATTTTGGTTTTAGAATAAAAGCACCATTATAAAATTAAAAGACAACAATATTCTGGAGGACAAGACGGTGCGTTTTTTAAAAAAAGATTCATTTTTTGGCAAGTTACAGTCATTTAAAAATGTTAAAATAGCCGTTATTTCTAAACTATGTATCTAGCGTTATACTTGGAATAATGAAAAAAGCGCACCGTCTTGTCCTCCGGAATATTGTTTTCTTTTAATTTTATAATGGGTACTTTTACTCTTAAACCAAAATCAAGCGAGTTATTTTAGTCTGCTTAAACGTGTTAAGATAAAAAAACATTTTTAAATCGCTTTCAAGGATGCTGTACGAGTCAAAAAAATAAATTAACTACCAAAATAGAGTCCTAGTTATTGAACTAATAATTACATATCACAGTTTAACATTTAAATTAAGATTTTGTAAAAAATTGCCTATACTTTACTCCTTAAAAATGGGCGGTACGACGCCCTCTTAGGCACTCCCAATATCATATTAATATTTATTTTGTGGCAGTTATAATAAAATGATATAAATTTTGGCTTGGAAAGACCCTCTTCGATACCGGATGGAAAATATAAAAAGTTACTTTCGTTTAACGACGTTAAGTTTTTAAATGCTTCGATGCGAAAGATACGCAAACAGATCAGAAAATATGTTTGCTGTAAGTTTAAAAATAAATGAAATAATAATAATAATAATATAGCAATATTCTACTATTTGTTTTTTTACAATGCAATCAAATTTCCAAACGTTTACCTATTTTTGATATTATAATCTAGAGCACTGCTCATTTAAAAAATGCAACAACTTTTTAATTGATAGTAATCAAACAGCAGAGAATATCCTACACAATATTTGGAAATATTTTCAAAATAAAAAAAATGTTTAAGTTTTAAGGGTGTTTTCTTTTGGTTTACTTTCGACCTAACTTAACGGGTTGAACCGTTTACAGCCTTGTATGGTACACCTTATGGGTACGATAATCTTCTTTAAACATTATACAGACTCGCTACTGTTACTGTGCAGCGTACCGTAAAAGGGCAATCGATTAAATATAGCTCTCTCGACATGATATTTTCACACTATTTGTAACCTAACCTAAACAACGGCGACAGGATGGCTTCCATAATATCGTCATAACACTTTTGCAGGCCGTCTGAAGTGGCTTTGTTCAACTGAGCGCCGAAATCCGATTCGAACAACGGCCCGAGCAATACGACGACCGACGCACGCGATTCGATGGCTTTTTGTATGAAGTTTTTCAAAAAAACTCCGTGGGGAGACGATTCGCTGAAGAATGGTCCAGCCGCTATCATCATGTTCAGGTTGCCTGTACACACACAACAGTATAATGTTAATATTTAAAACATAAATAAGTAATTGTATTACATACTACAACATATGCGATTGAAGGAAACAATCCATCAATTGGGTTTACCTATTCCCATTCCCAAGAAAAAGAAATCAGAGAGATGTGAAGAATACAGAACAATTAGCCTCATAACACATGCTTCTAAGATTCTCACAAAAATAATGCATAAAAGAATAGAGTCGAAGATAAATGAAAATTTAGCTGAAGACCGATTTGGTTTCAGGAAAAATAGACGCGATAATATGCTTAAGAATAATCATGGAGAAAAATGTTTAGAATCAACAAACCACTGTTTATTGCCTTCGTAGATCTGGATAAGGCCTTCGATAATGATAAACGGACAAAACTTTTTAAGATTATTGAAGACATTGGAATAGACTATAACGATAGAAAAATTATATATTATAATCTGTACATCAACGAAATCGCAGTTATAAAAGCTGAAAAAGGTAACAACCCGGTGGAGGCTAAAATTGCTAAGGGGGTAAGACAAGGGTGCAATCTATCACCTACCTTATTCAATCTATACATAGAAGAAGCCTTAAATGAAGTAAGAAAAGAAAACATTGGAGGAGTAGAGATAGGTGGAATACTTGTGCAAATGCTGCGTCTCGCGGACGATATTGCTGTAATCGGAGAAAGTGAAGAAGACACAGCTAACATGCTCGAAAAAATGAACGACACGCTTAAAGAACACTACATGAAAATAAATCAACGGAAAACCAAGATCCTTTTATGTAGCAAACAGCAGATTTATGCAAACATAGCTCTAGATGGAATATTGCTGGAGACAGTTCAAAGCTTCACATACCCGGGGAGCAAAATCACAAGCGATGGGAAAAGCCATACAGATATAGTATGTAGAATAGCCAAACAGAATAAGTCTGGACACCAGGAAAGCACTTATAAAAAGCTTTGTGTGGAGTGTAGCTCTATATGGAGCAGACACTTGGACAATAATGACGGCTGACCATGCCAAAATAGAAGCCTTTGAAGTATGGTGTTGGAGAAGAACGCTAAAAATTTCAAGGACAGAAAAGATAAAAAAATGCTGAGGTTTTCAGGAGAATGAATACCCGAAAATCAATATGGAATACTCTAAGACTGAGAAGAAAACCGTGGATCGGACACGTAATAAGGAATAGTCCTTAGATAACCACAATAACAGAGGGAAAAATCGAAGGAAAACCTGGAAGAGGAAAGTCCTAGAACTCCATTTCTGAAGCAGGTGATGGAAGGTACCGGAATAGGAACATACTGGGAGCTGAAGAGGATTATAAGTGACAGAGATAAGTCTGGAGAGAGACATCAATAATCATTTAACCAATCTTCGGATTGATAAAAAAAAAAAAAAAAAAGGTTCACCTTGGCAAAAGCTTGGCAGCTGCGTGGGCAACGGCAGCGAAGCGTTGGTGAATATTTTCCTGACTTTGAACATCTCGGTGCCCGGATTGGTTCCGGCGACGACGGCTATCTGGTTCATGAACAACGGCTGTACGTGACCGGCTTCGGAAAAATCGAGCTTCACGTAACCGTACGGCGAACTCAAAAACATTTCCTTCTTTATCAGCTTCAAACTGCCGGAAATGGTGATTTGTGTCTAGAAAAATAAAATACCGGTTAATTTCCAATTTTGTTGTTAACTAGCAAGTTAAATATTTTCCTAATACTTTATAACAGTAAATAATAGAAATATCATAAGGTAGGTAGAGCGACACCACGGTGTGACCGGTTAAAAATAATAACTGCTTTTCACCAACTGACCGGCTGATAGACCGGTTGTTAGACGAGCAAAGGCTTATCTTATGGCTGGCAGGTCTGTGAAAAATTCACATCACACGTTTTGAGCTGCAGTTGAGAGATTAGATATCCAGAGGGGAGGGAGGATAGGAGGAAAGGTAGGAGAAGGATAGAGTGTAGGTGAAATTTCAACGTGGATACGTTTTTCTGAGTCTATAAAACCGTACATGGGTTTTCCTTCTTCTCTCCACACTTGTCTGGTAGTAATAACAAACGGTTTGTTTAGTGTTTTAGCTTCGATGCGGAGCTGAGAAGGTATTGTAATTACAATGGTGTTTTTATTTTTTTGTATCTGGACCCTCGTAAACCGCTGAACCGATTTCTTCGTGTAGCAACTCTATAGATCAAAAATCATACCTGGAAGGTACTTAATCAGGTCAAAAATTTAAAAAAAGTCACCCCTTCCCCATGAAAATCGAGAAAAACACCTAAAACATTTATACATTTTTCAACTTAAAATTACACAATGCTCTATAACATTTTTAAAAATAGTCGAAAATGTTCCAAATTTATTTGTAATTGTCCTTCAAACATAGCACTGTCGATAAACATTAACAAACCTAAAAAATATCATAAACCCTTTTCCTTAGAAGGAATTGTTTTCTTTATTTCAATTTTTCAAGCAAAGTTTTAGAGATTTTGATCTGAAAATTAGACCGAAGGTAGATCCAAAATGGAACTATAACATGTACAATTTTCTCAAAAATCTGTAGTGAAATTTTGTTTTATTAAGGAAAAACCCCAAAAAAAGGGTAAATTTACTCTTTGGCCGTAGTCAGTTTCTAGGTTGCTACGTGTGTGTGAATAAACAGTCAAATGTATATGATACATATATTTTCATTATTTTGTTAACTACGATATATGGGTAACTATGGCAATACATTTTTATAGACAGACGAACAACCCTTATCGTATCCACCCCGCACAAGACTAAATATTAAATTTTAAGTACATTATTGCTGGTCCCGCGTTATCTTCTAAACCGCTATAACTGGTTTGAACATACTATCCACAGATTCGCATCGAAGCGTTTATTTAAAAGTGATTTTATCACTTTCAGTTATAATAAAATCTGTAGACTTGTGACCTCTCCGTCCCAACTATGCCCCGGCCCCACTGTACTGGCATTTTTTATAAATATTTTTGAAGGATTCGTACTACTCACTTCGTCAGTGGCCAAGTGCATATCCGACAACGGGCTGACTCCGGGCAGATCGTTTCTCTGCACAATGTCGTCGACCAATTCCCGGACGTGGTCGTCGAACCGCCGGTAGTTGACTTGGCCGAAGATGAAGTTTTTCCACAATTCTTGGTTGGACAACTGCAACGACTCCACCGAAATCGACGGGCTGCTCTCGACCACGTTTCCCCGACCGAAATCGCAAGCCACGTCTCCCGAGGAGGAGTTTTCCCTGTTGACCAAGATACAAACGTTTACACTTTAATACAAACAAAATTTACAAAAATAACAACATGGCAACAACATGGGTCTTCCCCCTTCGAGGAGAAATATCATAAATCATCATTGATATATTTCGAGGCACCCCAACACCGCTCCACAATCTTAACCGAACACATTTCACACGGTTCGGCTGGATACTTCATAATAAGGATGGGTGTGATAAGTGATAAGGAGGGATAGTTAAGAAAGGTAATAAGACAAATTATATTCATCTCATAACTACACTACATGAAAAAATAAAAGTAAATTAAAAAATAAACTGGGAGAATGGCTTTAAGTCTGTCCCTTTTAAGTTTTTTGGGGTACGCACAAAACCTACATAAAACTTAAAATTTTGGGTAACATTCGAAGGGTTTAAAAAAAAAACGCCATTTTATTTGTCAAATTTGAAATTTAGTAACATTGACGGGTTTTTTTTTTTGGTAAGTAATAAAACCACAAAATATAATTAAAATAAAAAATATGTTTTAATAATTTTTTTTGTTGGGGTTCTCAATGCATAACTACTAGGATCTAGTTCGACTATTTACCTAAGGGTAGACAGCACGCTGTGTGTTTTTAAGGAGTTCTGTATAGGCAAAATTTAAGAAAAAAATAGGTTAATTTATAAAAGCTTCGAGATAACACATTAATAACTCAAAACTGTTTGTCTACCAGTAAAAAAAAAAAAAAAACGTTTAGTTAATTATTCTTAATTTAATTTTCGAAAGTCGATAGATCTTTAGAATTCATCCCTTCCCTTCCCCCCCCCCAAAAAAAATCTATGAAAATTTAAATATTGTCTAATGCTGTAAAATAAATAACATAATTTATTGATGTCCACAAAAAGATAAACTACAAAATTGTTAATATTTATCGTAGAAAACGAGTTAAATGGATCACCCTGTATACAATATCGGCGTGTACTACTTTTCACGGGCTTGAGCGTTTTGAATAAATCAAATCTTTCTTTTGTGTAATTGCATTCGATTAATCTAGATCGTTGGTCGACCGCCGCCGCAGCCGCTGGTGGTATTGTATTTTGGTAATACTTAACATTTTGACATGACACTCCAATACGTCTTAACGAGTCCCCGGCCCTTGATTACTATTAATAATACTAATAACAATAATAATAATTGTCGTTTCGACGAGCCCCCTTTTTTTTTTTTATTGTCGCACGAATTAAAAAACCGTTTTAATTGAATACATACGGCGGCAATGAACTGGAATAAAAAAAATTGTGTCTTCTCGTGAATCTCATAAACTCGACGAGTGGGACACTACTACCAAATGCTCGGCAGCAGAGCAATTGCTTATAAAATACACTCACTTAACGTCGTGCAAAGGATCCGGAAATATTATCACACTTGAGAATAAAAAAAAATATATACATGTATATATTATTTATAAAGTCTCTCGCTCTCCGCCGCTGTTATATCACCTTTAGTTAATATTATTTAACGCATACACAATGTGTACTATACGAATGCTGCTCGTTTATTAATATGGTTTTTTTCGAAGAACTTGAATTAAATAATAAAAACAAAAACCACCGACTGCGAGCCGAGTTGTATATAAACGTATATGTCATAAAATATATGAACATGGAAATTTAAAATTCAAATTACCTCCTCCTCTTCGAGGAGAAACGTGTGTAAATAATCATGAACATGTACTACGACGACACCCGCCCACTCATAATTTTGACTTTCTTAACGATTCGAGATTTTCAGCCAAACCTTGGAATGTAGAACGTCGTTTTAACCTAATGTGTTTAGGCTTTGAACCTGTTGTGATATAACACACAACGTACGTTAGCAGGATTACTGGATTGCTTTTTTAGTAGAGACAAATAAGAGTCAGACAAGATGGTGGTGTTAGTAACAAAACATGTTTACAATATTTTCCTTTAGACACGGTCTATTATAGATATATTTGTTATCACTACCATTTGTCAACACAAACGATAAATTAAAACAAAAATTCGGTGTATAAGATTTTATTTCCTTCGGTTGTGCGTCGCTTTAAATCCCTCGAGGGTCATTTCATGCCAAATCACTTAATGTGTGTGCGAGTGGATTTTCCAAAAGCCTCAAACTTATATATCCTATGCGGATAATTCCATAGAAAAGGAAAAAGTAAAGAGGTTTTTTTTAGAAATTAAAATAAACTGAATAATACGATTTTATGCGTAGTTCTTAAAGCTTTTAATAGAAAAAAAAAAAAAGTCATTTGCTGTAGAAATTTCAGAATTTTTTGTTTAAGCCCTAAGAAGTGTTATAGGCTCATAAATATATAGCACTTTTTAGTAAAACGCCAAACTTTGAAGTTACTTCTTTGGTCCCGGGTAGAAAGGGCTTAAGTCAATTTTTCACAAAAAATTGTTTTTCCGTATATTTATAAAGCTTGATTTTTTTTTTTGGTTCAATTGGCATAAGTCAGTGACGAATATTCTCATGTTATTGAAGAAATAAAGAGGGCATATTTGGAGTTTTTTCATTTTAAGTTTGGTAGAAAGGGCATAATATGACTTATGCCTTTTACATCACTTTATTGGACAGGTATAAACGGCTTAATATGACTTAATCATTTTGTAGCGTGATTATCATGTGGTTAAATAGCATAAGTCAAGAAATAAACTGTTTATTTCAAAATCATTATTAGTGATATCAAAAGTACTCATAATAAATAATAATAGACAATAATAAGAATAATTATGATAATTATCACAAACTGTACAAACTAGTATAGGTATTTTCATATAATCTATTTATCAGATAACTTTAATTCTGCTCTCAAACTATTATATCATGTACCATTGAGTAAATTATTTTACAGTAAACATGTAATTATTCTACAGTAATTTGTTGTTAAACACCTATTAGATATCATAATGAGTTCATTTTTAGGAAAGGTAATTAATATATTCTTAGTTTTGATAAAAATAACAAAAGTCAAAATTTATTTGATCAAAAAGGCTGATGTCGTAAAAAAAAGACTTAAGTCAGAAAAAGTGAAATCAAAATGGCGTCACTACAGTTAAGTCTATAAATAATTATAAATTCAAGAATTTTAAGTCATAAATGTACATAGAATTTGATTAATATACATAAATCATTTATTTAGACCAAAGACTTATATACATCAAAAAAAAAAAATTGCGCATAAAAAAATAGTTTTCAATCTTTGATGACTTTGAGATAGTATAAAAATTAAATAAAATTTATAAAATTTTGGATTTGTTTTTTTTTGTTTTTAGCTACTTAAAAATTTGAAGAAAAAAAAGCCAGTTCAGTGGGGTCGGGGCATAGTTGGGACGGAGAGGTCACAAGTCTACAGATTTTATTATAACTGAAAGTGATAAAATCACTTTTAAATAAACGCTTCGATGCGAATCTGTGGATAGTATGTTCAAACTAGTTATAGCGGTTTAGAAGATAACGTGGGACCAGCAATA